>NW_008631632.1:4666-49918 GCF_000691845.1 Merops nubicus
TGCCCACGCGGCTGGGGGGGGCAGCCCAGGCTGGGGGGGGCTCCTGGCCAGCTTTTCATCCACCAGCACCCCAGACATGCCTGAACCTTTTCTCATTTCTAATTCTTTTCCCTTCTCAACCAGCAAAAGGACAGTAATAACAGTGGAAAAGCACTGAAGGTAGGACCAGGGATGGCCGATGATTTTCTTGGTGCTTTTTGCAGGCACAGTTGCGAGCAGAGAGCATTTGAGCTTCTTCTAATTCCTTCCCCTGCTGGCCTGCTGTTGGCAGAGCCACTGCACTCCAGTCTGGCTCTTCGAGGAGCAGAGCAGCTGGCTGATGAAGTGGCCAAGATACCTGTTTCGCTGTGCAGGAGGGGAGGGAGCTCCTGTGCTCAGCTGCCAGATGGTGTGTGCAGCTCGTGGCAGTACGAGTACAGACTGTAGGATAGGAGCCCAACTCCTAGAAAAAGGAGCTGAATGTAGGAAAATGGGGATGTTGCACTTCTGAAACACATAAGGTGGATTTCTGGCTGTGATCTGGTTCCCTTTGCTTCAGAACCGTGGGGGAAGCTCAGCAGGAGGAGGACAATAGAATTCAGGTTGCTCAAGCTCAGTATTAAAAAGCACTGTGCACACAGATCCCCATTTTTGGCAATTTAATGCAAATGGTGATTTAAGGAAAAGTACTTGAAGGCCAGGATGGAATGGTCCCTTCCCCCTCTCCACCACTGCTTGCTGTTAAATTTCAGGTCCTGCTAGAAACCAGCCTGAGTTCCATGGGGAAAAAAAAAATGGCCCAGTGTGAGAGTCAGGAATGGCAAAGGATGAGTTTGACAGGACACACAAAGCAAACGTGTGCACTGTTCTCAGCCCGTGGTGTAAGCCTGCCTGTCTTCAAGGGACCTGACCCTGCAAGCTCCCAGAAATAGCAAAGTATTTATGATTTTCTGGATAACGTGGGCTGTTTGCTATCAAGGTGGTTATCTGTCTCACACAGCCGAGTTCATGCTGGTTCTGCAGCTGTAAAGAATGTATTTTGGCAGTGGGGGTGCTGGGGGAGTGTTCACCTCTTTGCTGCTGTCCCATGATCAGTGGCCCCTGCTGCTCCCAGGCTCTGAGTCTCTGGGGCTTTGCTGACCTTGCTGGACCAGCCTGCTGAGACCCTCCCCCTGCTCTGCAGGGATCTCCTGTGCATCTCACCCACGATCACTCTGGACCAGAAAACACACTGGGGCTGTGTAGGACTTCACGGGCTGGAGCCTGGACACAGCTCCTGCCTGGTGGCTGTGGTGGGGGTGGAGCTCCCAGCGCAGCAGGTGCCCGCTGTGCCCGCTGGATTTCGGTCCCAGAAGGAGGCTGCAGGAGGCACACGTGCCCCTCGCTGGCACCCTCCCTGGCACACACCTTGGCGTACTTGTAGATGTTCACAGAGTTCTCCAGGCTGATCGTCTGGGCACAGAGGATTTCACAGTGTCTCTGGAGGCCGTCCAGCTGGAACAGGCTGGCAGCCGACAACAGCTAGCGGGGAGAAGAGAGAAGCTATCTGAGATCATGAGCCTTGAGAGGCTTTTAGGGAGGGGAAATGGACACAACTGATGATTTCCTCTCTGGACAAGCTCCTGTTTGAACGGCTGAGTGCTCATGAAAGAGCAGAAAGGCCACTCCACACCTAGCTAACGTGACAGATTTCCCCTCTTAGCAAAGGCTTGTTCCTCCTGCAGGAAGTGTATTTGTGCTACCTTCTGTCACCATGATGTAGAGCTCTGGACTGCTCAAAACTCCCTTTCCTCAGGACAAAAAAAAGAGAAAAATAGTTGTGTATAGTCTTAGCTGCAAGCTTTAATTTCACCAGACTACCTGTGACTGAGCAGCATGATCACAAAAAGGCCTGTTAGTAATGGGGAAGTGCTCCTAGTCCAACCTGTGCAGCCCCACCACCAGCTCTCCAGAAGTTCAGCTTCAACTCGGTCCTTTCTTTACGATCTCCAGCCCTTTGGTGGCCTGCTGTGGGCACCAGAGCTGCTGAATCAGCTGCACCTTTTCTGTGCCCCACCAAAAGTGCAGCACACCTGCCTCCTTCTGGGACAGAGGGATGTGGTGGTGCAAAGGAGGCTGCCACCCAACTCTGGGTACCAAAAGTGCTGTAGTATCTTCCCTTGCTGCTGTTCCCTCCACCCCCAGCACCTCATGGATGTAATAAACCATAACTGATAGTTCTTATTTCCAAGCAAATGTGTTTTGAGACTTTAAGCTCATTTCAAAGTGTTAAGTATGCTCCTGGATTGGCAGCTTGCTGTTAGCTCCTGGATTTCGCCGTTCGAGCTCTGTTTATGCCCCAAGTGCACTTGGCAAGACTTAGAAGAAAACACTCTCACCTCTAAGATATCAGCAGTGGGAATTTCCATAGATTCTGTTCCTCCATAGTATAAATACTGCATCAGCATCTGCAATGGGAAGAAGGCCAGGCACGAAACTGTTATCACTGAGCTCACGTGGGGCTGTGCAGGGCTGAGCTCCTGAGTCGGGGGGCTCTCGCCTCTCTGCTTGGCTTGGTTTGTTTTTTCCCCCTAGTGTTGTAAATCTGCTGCTTTCTAATGTTCTTTTCTTCCTCGGGCTCTGAAAAGGGCCCTGTTGAGGATTTTAGGCTGGGGGTGAAAGGGTGTCTCTGAGCAACAAAGACGTCCCTGACAAACGGCTCCTTGGCTGTGCTGGTGTAAAGCCTCAGAGGCTGGTCCCACGCGGAGCTGCCAGCACTGAAACCACCATGCGTGTGTCTCGGGGACCTCCCAGCCACTTGCTTCCCCTGCTGTGCTTCTAATCAGCTCCCAGCCCCCCATCAGGGCCGGAGGAAAAGGCCTAATTGTTTGCAGGGAGAGCCAGAGGCAGCTTCTGCTCTTTGATCTACATGTGCACGCCCCCAGCTAAACCGGTGCTGTCTTATCTAGGGAAGGACTAGATTTGGAGTTGGGAAGAGAAGCTTTTGAGCCCTGGGTGCTGTGTAAGCAGGTGTGGGGCTGTGTGCTGGGCTTCCCGTTTCTAACAGTTGTGGTAACAAAGCTAAGCTTCTACTTTTAAAATTGCCTTATTTGTATGACAGAGTTACAGGGGAGCAAAGCTGCTTTCCAGCAGAGCCCTGAGCAGAACAGATCTCTGGCGGCTCAGCATCCTCCACGGACCAAAACAGGGACTGCTGTAGAAAGCCATCATCTCCTTAACTCATTTTATTTACCATCCAATTGTTTAATTCCATGAAGTATTTCACTGTTTGGATTTATTGCTGTCCCTAGTGAAGCAAAAGTTTATCTTTAGAAACCTTTTGGTGTCAAAATGTTGTTAAGGAGGCTTGTTTCAATGTACTTGACAGGTCATGGGCTGAGCTGGCAAATTTGGATGTCATCTGTCCAACACAAAACTCGTTTAGCCCTTTCAGGTAGAACAAAGATATTCTTATGGTCGACTCCACTCCCTCTACCTGAGGTGAAGGTACTGCTGACCAACAGCTTCTGCTGTTTTGTTTGCTTAGAAAAAGAGAAAAAGGAGAAAAACACAACCCTGCAGTGAAACAGTTAAGCATTCTGTTCTGCACTTCAGATTCCCCTGTTCTGAACCTTTCTTCCAAATTTGATCTGCAGGTCTGGAAAGCTGGAGTAACTTAACTATCACATTTCACTGACTTGTTTCTTTTCCTTTGGGTGTGTGTTAAGTAACCTGCTTTCTCTCCATCATGAAAGAACCTCCCTTAGGTGCATTAAATACGGAAATGTCATTAAAGCAAAGTGCAGTTTTCAGTTTTGAGCCTTTCTTGAAAGGGACACAACTGATTTCTCATCATCTGATTTGAATTACTACAAATCCTGGCAGTCCACCTGCTGTAAGTTTACTTTTTGCTTAGCACAGCATGAAAATCATGCCTTAAAAAGTATGAAAATGGTGTCTTAAAAGTACAAAACTACTTTCCATAGAAGACTAGTTTCTCCTGCTTTACAGAGAAGTCAGCTGCTTAGTAAGAAAATAAGAATCTAGGCTGGGGGGTGCTGTCTGAAGGTTGATCCTCACCTAAAATCACTCCTAAAATACGGTGTGTTGAATTGAACCTCTCTCTCTTTGTAAACTATTTGTGATATGAAGCCTCAGCCCTTGGAGCTTCCAAGTATGTGAGAAGATGAAAAGAGTAAAGTAAAGGTGGAGTAAGTTCCATACCTTGAAAATACTGTATTTCATATCACTGATTTCAACAGTCTTGCTGCCGTGGCCATCATGTTCTGTTTTATTGGTCATTAGTGTCTTAAACCTGAGAATGGTTTTAACAGATTCCAGTATTAATGCTTCACATATTCATTAGCTATTGACAAACAGCCTGAGCAAAGGGGAATAAAAATCCTTCCCTGTGCTGGTCTGCAAGTTGGAAATTGAAATGTTTTGTTCAGTTTAATGACAATTAGCTTAAAACTTCAAGGACAGCTTCACCTGTAAATTGCTTGGGTCTGATCCAGTCCCACCCTCTGATAATTGCAAAACACTGTTAGAAAGCCAGGAACAGAGAAAGAAACTAGTAACTGGAAGTGTCCCAGGTCAGGGGAGAGATTTCCAGGAAACCTGGAGCAAGTCTCTGGCTAGCAGAGAGGGGGAATGGGAAGGCAGGGAGTGGATGGGTGTCTATACTCCAACTCCTGCACAGGATTTTAGGGGCATTACTGGTTAGTTATGTCAACAGAGCTCTGGGAATCTCTAACATATACTAAGTGTGGCTAGAAAAAACTCATCTTTGCTCTCTGACTATTAAGAGCAGCAGAGAAGATGTGGCTTGGTGCTGCAGACCTGAGCGATGGTCTGTGCTCTGTGTCCTCAGCAGCTGCCTCACTGCAAGGAGTGAGTGAGAGCATCACTCAGATGAGCCACTAAAGGGCCCAATCTTCCTTTAACACAGAGCTGGGGAAAGTAACTCACCTGTTAGATGCAGTAACCAGCAGGACTTTGTGTGCATAAAATAGCTTTCCTTCCACTAAGAAAGTTACATCAGACATTTCTTTATTGTTTAGGAAGTGAGGATCTGTTAGGGTAGGGGGAGAAAAAAAGAAGGTAAATATTTTTGAAACTGCAGATGCTTTGAAAAAGAAAGAAAAAGTCAGAAGCATGTGGTTCATGGCTTAAGTGAGGCTCTTACCCAGGCGAGCTGGCAGTGCCTTTCGGAGTTCGGGGATGCTGGGTATGGGGCTGCTGCCGTAGCAGTGGGTGAAGATGGAAGCAAGCTGCTGATTGAGAGAGTCATTCTGTAAGGAGGATGAACAGGGGTCGTCAGTCAGCACTTGCTGCTGAGCAGGTTTCAAATGATCTGAACAAGAGTGCTCTGACAAATCCTTTAGCAACTGTTCAAGGGCCAACCTCTGTCGAGGGAGAACAAATCCATCAGCAAGAGCTCATCCCACCACTTCTCTGTGAGAGGTGAGCCCACCAGAGTGTTCTCAGCAAGACTGGATTCATTATTACAGAACCCCAGCATGGTGGAGGTTGGAAGAGACCTGTGGAGATCATCTCGTCAGCTCAGCCACAGCAGGGTGCCCAGGATCATGTCCATGCATGTTTGGAATCTCTCCAGAGAAGGAGACTCCACAACTTCTCTGGGCAGCTGCTCCAGGCTCGGGCACCCTCACAGGAAAGCTCATTGTCAGATACCAAGTTCTGATTCCTAGTTTGCAGTTTGTTTTAGTTAGCCAGTTGTAACTCCTGCTTTTAATTTAAAGGACCAGTACAATGACCACTTGGGGAGGTCTCAAGAGCCGTCTATACTGCCCAGCTTCCCCTGTGTGTGCATGTCTAATGTCTTCAGTGTGCAGTCAGAAGGCAGCAGATATCCCCCTCTTGACATGGACAGCAACTGCCCCTTGGGAGAGAGCCTGGTAGAGACAGGGGCAACTTATCTGCAAAAGGGGACAGCTAAACTATGTGCCAGGGATCAAATCTGTGCTAGAAATGCCCTGAAAAGCAAGGATCAACAGTCACAAGCAACCTTTAAGGCAAAGAAAAAAGCAGAAGGAAAATGTTGCTGAACAAAAGCATTTTTCAGAAAACTTCTAGAAGATACTGTTGAGAGAACCTGAACTGCTTGGTCCTGTACTGGTAACTCTTCTCTCTTGCATTCATGTGGTTTCAAAGCCAGTTGCTGAACTGGACTTTAACAGAAGGGATTTCACTCCAGTGGAAATTCCTGTCTTCAGTGTGAGCACTGCTTCTGAATTTAGATAGCTGCTGCTGGGGCCTCTGTCACCCTGTAACTCACTGGGGCTTTCAGAGGCATTCCCTGGTTCCTGTTCTGCACCACCTCGGGCAACAGCAAACAACAAACACTCGCTTTTGATACTGTTACAAAACTAATCCTTACTTTGCTGGTTTTGAGGATGTCAAACATGAGCTGCAGCCCTTCATTAACCAGCTCTTCGTTGTAGTCCTCTTCTTTGATGGTGACGAACTCCCGCAGGAGGCTCTGCACGACCGAGTAGCGGGACTGGCAGAAGGTCGTCCGCAGAGACTCGATCCACACGTGGAGTTTCCATGGGACTCCTGTGGCAAAAAGGACAGTGAAAGAGGATGATGTGCTGAAGTACCTGTGAGTAAGACTGTCCTATTGCTGTTACTAACGTGTTGCAGCACATCTTTACGTACATCCTAACAGCAGATAGGTTTTTGGCTGGATATTAGAGATGAGTGAACAGGGTCATTGACAGATTGACTTAGCTACAGCTGCAAGGGGTTGGGACTAGGACCCCAAGCTGGAACTTTCTGTTGATTGTTAAGGACCAGAGACCTCCCACTGTGTATTTAGCTTCATGATTACTCAGAACTACAAAACAAATTTGAACTGAACTCGCAAGAACGCCTAAAGCTACACAAACATGAAGCACACAAAGCTTCTCTTCCCTACTTTTAGACCAGATCTGTTCTTGCACCTTAAACCATTTAATCTCTGATGTTATCTTTGGTTTTGAGACCAGCCTCTTTAATGGTGAAGTTTAGGTGTCAGAGTGGCTGGCAGAGACATAGCCCTGGCTTTTAATACATGGGAACAAAGGATCCAGCCAAAACTGAGGGACACCCCAGGTCAGCAGGGATTTGAAAAAAAACTCATGAGGAGCCTTAAACACTTCATTTCAATGAGACAGCTGGTTCCCATAAGCTTGGGACAACTTTGCAGTTGCAGTTACAGTTTTTTACCTCCAAGTGAAAGGGGCAGAGGAAGAAGCTTTTCACACTTTAAATGTGCAGAGTGGTTAAAATAAACACCTTACCAAGTGCCCTGAGCTCCATGGTGATGTCGACGTAGCCGTGCTCAGCACTGTAATACATGGCCTCCTGCAGAGCCTTCATCCGGGTCTTGCAGAGCTTGACCTGCCCCTCGCTGGAGCTGCCCTGGCTGGAGGTGTCACTCTCCACTCCCTCAGCCAAAATCTCCTCCAGAGAGAGGACATCACTCTTCAGCTGCTGGGGCTGGGTCAGGAGCTTGCGCAGAACGTTCCTGAGGAGGAACAAGAGGTATCACTTCTTCATTAATGAAACAAAAACAGTTTCAGGCAGGACTGTGGTGAGTTTAGGGATCTGGCTTAGTAAATAATAATGGAGCAGCATTTCAACCACTCCTCCCATCCTCTCCCACATGCCAGTAATTGATGCCCTGGTAGCAAGAAGATGGACTATGCTCCTGCCCCTTGCTACCAGGGCATGTTTCAGAGTGTCAGGGCAAACTGGCTTTTATTCCAGTCCATACTTTGGCACAGAAAAGTGTTTCCTTCTGCCAGCCCTGAGCGTGGTGGCATCTTAAGCTCTGAAGTGAGATTTCCCAGAGTGTCTGGTAGAACCCTTTCTGGTTCCCCAAATGACCATCTTCAAGCACTGTCACCTTGTTTTAGTCAGACCCACTTCCTGTACCAGCAAGTAGAAACCATAAAAAAATGATAGTTCTGCATGACCAAAACCCAGGGAGAATTTTTTGTTTGTTTGGAATGTCACACAGCAGTTGCAAGAAAGAGGCTTTCCTGTTTGTGTCCAGCCACTTTGGAAAGCTCAAATCCTTGGTGTCCTCCCAGACAGCTGGAGCCACCTGCAGCAGTTCCCCATCCCACCAGGTCCACCCCAGTGCTGAGCTGTGACGTTGCACTGCCACTAGCTGGTGCCCCCACACCACCGGCTGTGACTAAACCCAGGTAATTCTGTGCCTTAGGATCACCCTGGGAGAACAAGCCTGGAATTCCACAGCTGGCACAGTCAGATGGTGCATGAGACTGTGGGAGGGGAAGGGAACTGGGAACAGAACCGTGGCTGTGTCACTTCACACTGTAAATAACTGCAGTTTGGGTCTCCTCTGAGCTTGGGATATTTTTCCTGGTGTGTCCAGATGTGATGTACCTGGAGGTGCAGGGTTGGCACTGCTGTGTTCAGGCAAGGTACCTACTACTTAGTGTGCTACTGGCAGGGTCAGAGCTGTACAGGTGAGACCCCGTGGGCACCTCTCAGCCCATCTACAGGGGCACTTTCAGGGCTGTTTTAGTTGGTTTCTTACACTAACATTTTCTTCTGGGTGAGTTTGTAATGTTGTACTAATAAATAACTATCCTGAAAACGGGGTGGGCTTTTCAGCATTTTAATGACTGATCTCTTGTTTGGCCATCCAAAAACCAGAGATGCAGTCAGCCAAATTCTGCCATGGGTTATTTTTGCCACGTTGATGTGATTAGGCTCCATCTCAGAACACGAACCACAATCTCATAACCTACCCATAGGTGGAACTCAGTCTGCTCACACGTGGCCTGGAACCAGCTCCTGCTCACTCAGAGTGCTGCAGAGCTGGGCCAGCAAGTGGGAGGAGAAGCAAAAACCAAAGAAAGATCTTTCTGTTGTATTTTGTGCTTCTGACTAAAATATAATCCCTTTCTGTTATCAAAGTTATAATGACACTTTATAATGCAAGTTTTGCATCATTTTTGATCAGCAACTACCAGTTTAAAGGGTCTTTCAGTTCTTCAGAATGCTCAAAAGGCACAACCTAACTCTGAATTGGAACAGCCTGAGAAACTACAACACTGAAAGGAAGACAAAGGTTGCTCTCAGAGAGTCTTAACACCATCTTCTGAACAGCCCAGGCAGGGAACTGGGTAAAAGATCTGTAATATGAAGCCACATCAGAATAGCTACAGTGATAGCCTTAAAGCAAAAAAAAAAAGCCTCTGCAGAACAGGAAGGGAGCTCTACCTGTGCCCGTGTGCAGCTGAGTGACTGAAGCAATTCATATCTTCGTGCAGCGAGGGGGACATCCCGTTGACCTCCAGCATGCTCAGGAGGGGGTCAGCACCCCGGCTCAGCAGCAGGCTGACCAGCTCGTAGTTCCCTAGGGAAAAAAATCAACAGAAACATGATGATTCCATGTCTCCTACCTCTCTGATGAAAGCTTGTAACAGGACTGGGAACAGACCTGCAACTTCTAAGCTACCAAGTAAGAGTTTCAGAGCACCTGCAAGAGTGTGTTGGGCTTTGTAACACCTCAGAAACCCAGTCACAAAGCACTTAAATTACCTAATAATGCTCAACTAGAGAATAATAACACACAAAAAAGAATTAAACTGGTCTGGCACTCCCAGTACACCCCAGCAGAGACATATGCCACCAGTTTAACTAGGGTCAGAGTCTTGGCTCTCCAGTTGGTTGATGAAGGAAGCAGAGAAGGCCAGACAGGAGCTGCTCTCTGCTGTGCCTGCTGACCACAGCTTTGTAAAACCACCCTGTGGAGAAGTGTGTTGGTGTGGTCCAGGTCCAGCCAGGCCTCCTCTCCACCATTTCCATTAGAGGGAGTAGTGACTGGTGGCAAGAGACCCCAGCACAAGGAGGAGCTTCACTGGCAGGGAAGGAGGCCTTTTTTTTCCCTTCAGTAGAGCTCAGAGCAGAGCAAGCCAGAGACTTGTCTTCATAAATGCAGAAAAATGAAGCAGAAAGAAACAAAGTAAAAACAGTTAGAGGTGAAAAGCATTGGAAAACAACAGGTACTTTTAGGCCAGCACAGACTTGTTCACAGAATGCTAACCACTTCTTCCTGACAGGTAGCAGAAATGCAGAATTTGACTTGTATTTATAGAATTAATACAACAAATGTCTTTACATAGCAGTTATTTTTCCCCAGGCTGAATTTAAACTTGTTAATTTTTGCATCTGGAAGATATTTAGATCCAAGACGTGCCTAGACTAGAGAGTAGCTGGTTCATGTTTCTTGACAGTGCCCTGTGCAAAGGAGTTTGTTCAGGCAGCTGGCAGGAGGTGAGTGTTGGGACTGGCTGCAAAAGCCAACCCTCATTTAGTGCCCATCAAGCTCTTGCCACACGTGACAGTTGTTAGTCACTGTCAACCCAGATGGGGCTCCTACTACTGTTTTAGATGTGGGGAAAAAAAAACCCTGACTTTTCAGCAGCCAGCTCCCTGTGCTGCCCACTTGCTATCTTCACTGAGCCGTGGTCCCTCAGAAGGCAGTGCAGAGTGACTCCTAACGTGTTTCCCCCTCCCTGGACCCCCGTGGGAACTGGCTGTGGTTATTCTGCAGTGTCCTGAGGCTGCCCTGAGCTCACCTGCTGCTGAAGCCAGCTGAAGAGGGGTCTCAGCATAGTTGTCTTCTCCGCTGTTAACCGCAGAGCCCTCAACGTGGGCACCAGCATCCAAGAGCAGCTGCAGGAGACACATGAAGGACAAGGAGCTGAGAACAGAGCAATTCAGAAAGACAAAACAGAAGAGGCTTGTCCAGGAGATTCACTGTGAAGAGTTTGTGCACACAGAGGGACCATCTCAAAGGCTAAATATCTATTACAAGGCAAATTTCTCTTGCATTTCCTAGAACGTCAGTGTAGAGTTTTCTATTTTCTTTTGCTTTACTGTGCTTTCCCTGTTGAGGTTATGCTGGAAAGGTGCTCAGCTGGCAGCCTGAGGAACATCACCTCTTTTGTTTTGTTTTGTTTTTTTTTTAACCTCTTTTATGAACGTGATTTTGCAATTGTAATTTCCCAGCTCCAAAGAGCTCTGCAGTCAGAGCTTCCCATCTGATTTAGTTCCACAGGAAACAGGGCTCCTCCAGGGAACTAGCCCTGCAGGCCAAATATCCCTCTTGCTCTCCCAGGCCCTGTGGAGCTGGCGTAAGGAGACCCTGGCAAGCTCCAGCAGTTTGCCACACACAGAACCTGCTTTTGTTGAACACATCGAGCTGCTGACAGGGAAATCCTCCCCCCTGCAGGTGAAGGGGAGGAGGTTAGAAAGTGATGGGGACCTTCCATGGGCAGGCAGGGCTGGCAGACAGCACTGGGGCTCCCAGGGCAATGCTTGCAGGTGCAGAGTGGTGGGCGCTGCTCCTCTCCCAGGGCAGGGAGGACAAGCCCAGCCCGTGGCTGCAGCACCAGCACTGCTGGTGGTTCCTCCACTGCTTGGGCAGCCCAGCTGGCTGCACTGCACAATAGTGGCACAGCTGAACATCAGCCATCAGTTAGTGGTGGCCTTGGCCCAAACAGCATCCACAGTCACATTTTTATTATAAAACTCCTTGTGCAGCACAGCCGTTGGTTTGTTCCCTCTTGAGCTCTTCTGTGCAAGCACCACAGGGTAGACCATAACTGGAGAGGTGGTTTGATACACCCAAAACCTGACATCTGCCCTTGTAATAATAGTTGCTGAATGAAAAAAAAATTCATGTCATCTTTAGAAGTTTTAACCAAAATAAAGAAACCCTGTGGGTAAAATGCAGCCCAACAGGAGCTTTAATATACTTGGCTACATCTCCTGGGAGAACCAGGCTCTTATCCCCCATGTAAATGAAGGCTGTCCAACCTTTGTAAAACCAAAGGCTGCCCCTGGATTTGCCAGGGGGAATGGAGACTTTGCAATTATTTACAAATGTACACAAACAAAAAAATGAGTGTTCAGCCTCCCCTTTGCTTACTGATGTATTTTTTTTCCCCTTTGAGCAGAAGGTAAATTAACTCCACCAGTGATTGACTGTGTGCTGTGATCAGTTTTGAATTCCTCTCAAGGCTCAGGGGAGGATTTCCAGGATTCCACCCCATTCCACTGCCCCCTGCATCGATTCCCCAGAAAAGGGAGTGGGGAGGATGCGAGAGGCTCAACTCCCACGACAGCTTCATGCAACTCTGAAGGATTATAAAGAAGTTACAGATCATTTGCCACCATTAGAGCAGAAATCAGCACACACTCAGTTATTACATATGTAAATTCATACCCCAATTAACATCTAATGTCAGACAGCATCCTGAACAAGCCATCTACCTGTAACCACTCTACATGAAGCACTAGTTAAATACTAAAGAACTGACTGTGCCAACACGGAAACCAAAGAAAAATAACCTCCTGTGTTCTGTTCCAAGTCCCTCCGTGGCTCCTGGAGAAAGTCCTGCTTACCTGAACGACGGAGATGTGCCCGTGTAACACAGCAAAGGTGAGGGCTGTCCAGTGCCTGCTGTCGGGGTGCACTGAAGGGTATCGTGGGGAGGCACTGGGAACCTGGCAGAGAGAAACCAGGCAGATATTACCCACTGCAGTCTGTCTACCATCAGCTTTAGACTTCTACACTACTGGCTTTTTTCAAGTGACAGCCCCTGGGAACGGTCACTTAGGCCGTTTAGAGAGCGCTGCCAGCACCAGTCACTCCGTCCAGTCCCCTGGGCCTTTTTAATGGGCTTATTGGTTTCTCCAAGTGGCAGCTCTTTCAGGAGGCCCCTTCGCCCCCACTGTGCCTATTAGACTTGCCAATGCCAATCATAATTGCAGTGCTCCGAGAGGTTTTGAAGGTTTCCCTCCCCCTCCCAAATCCCTGAAGCAATGACTTCTGAAAGAAGCGGCTTGCTCAGAAGCTCCCAGAGATGAAGCCTTCAGTTGCTAGGAGAGATTTCATAACCTGGTAGTTTACAGATGAATAGTTATGAGGTGAGGATCCTCTATTACTCACTGGTATATCTAAATTTGCTCCAGCATCTATAAGCATTTGGACCATGGCCTCATCTCCAGCAGCACAGGCGTACATCAGTGGGGTCATACCCTTCAGGAAGAAGGAAAACAAAAGTTATTATCTCTGTACACCTATCAGCAGTGAAACTGTCACAGACACAGTACTTTGAGCCTTAACATACAGAAGAGCACGTGTGCAGGGACAGCACCTGTGTGCATCCAAAGCATTCCAGGTTCTAGCAGAGTGGGAACAAAGCACCTGTATTGCAAAGTGATGTGGGCAAAACATCAGGGGACGAGACTGCAAGAATACAAAAGGGATCCCTGAAAACCCCAGCTGTGTGTTGTCCACAGTTCTTCAGCTTTCTCAGGGCTGCCAAAAAAGAAATGCCTTTTCTTGGATCATTTGTGGCCAGATGAACCAAAAGCAGAAAACAACACAAAAACGTGCAAGATTAATTCATTTGGCAACTTATCCCCATTTCTAAAATCCTATCTGCCACAATATTTCAGCATTTCAATCCCATAAATCTCTCTCTACTCAACCAGCAAACCATGACAGCTCAGAGATGAATTATGAGAGAAATGAGCCTTAATTATGGAGCTCATTCCAGAAGTGGCCAAGGACAGAAAGGAAACAGCCCAGTAAAATCCATTCCTGCCCAGCAATCCTGCAGCTTCCCCCTCCTCCTTAATTATTGTGAGCATGCAAAGTTTTCACAGGCAGCTCCTCTGCTGCTCACTGTATAATGATAGAGCTTCCCCTTCAGAGAGGGACGTGGCACACAGAATTACATCTCACACTGAGGGGTTCTGTTGGTGCATCTGCACACATCTTTTCAAGCAGCCACAGTTCCAAGCTGCCTGCACTTGAGGCAGTCACACACGTTTGCAAAGATGTTCTGGGGACAGACTCAAGTTCCTAAAGATACATTCTGAATTCTCTCCCTCTCTTTAAAAGTACCTCCATGCACATACATGTAGAAGTGGGTCTGCACACACACCTCAGTGCTGGACATGCCCACCTTCTGGGAGTGGTGAAATGAGACCAGAAATAAGTGACAGCACAAAGTCCTCACATTTTCCACTGAGTTGTAAGTGGCAGGTCTTCATAGCACAACTCTGCCACCTTTGTCACCTGAATAAAAGCAGTATTGAAGGCACCCTTGATGTGATACCCCACCTCTGTCACCACAGAGCTCCTGACACTGAATATGTGAATAAGGCAACCACACACCTCAATATAAGCTCATGGAGGAGCAGTTGCTATCCATAACTGAGTACACATTCAGTCTTCCTTTAAAACTGCAGGATGGTGGAAAGCACCATGGCAGATGCACCAGTGTCAGAATTTGGTCTGAAATCTGACTGCAGTAAAATGCTGCCTGTGAGGAAACCTCTCTACTCCAACGTAACTCCTTCCTCCTGCTAAATGCCCTGGTATTTCTGAGACATAACAGCTCGTTCTCACTGTGACAGCTGTAACAAGGGTTTATTTGGGAGAGGTGGGATTTTTTTTTTAATTAAAAGCTAATTCAATGTGCTGAAGGATGCCCCAGAGAACAGATTCTGCTGTCACTTGATGAGACTGACAGCAGAAGCAGCTGAAGACTCCTCAGACTACCACATCCTTGTGGTTCAATGTAGCTGAGCAAGGAACAGGTCAGAATGAAAGAAAAAATAGACCCATCAGCATGATGGACTTTCAGCAAAGTGAATACTGACGGATGCCAAAGCCACTGGGGTTCTTGGTGCTGGTTTTTCACATGTCAGACTGTACTGAGCCCACGTACCTCACTTCACACCTGGCAGCCATCAGACAGAAACACCTTTTGGTCACTCCTCGCTGACCCAGACTGAGTTGGGGCTGCTGGACCAGAAGAGTGTGTCACTGGCAACAACCACTTTGCTTTGACATTGTCTCAGTGTTAAAGACAACATCAGGCTTTCCATTCTCAGCCAGCAAATTAACCTGTCTTCATCAGTGCTCGGGAGAGGCCGCCCAAGGAACAGACCCACATTCCAGCTGATAAAGAAACAATCCACTCTGGGCTTTGACTGGCTTTTGGGGTTGGGTTTTTTGTGTGTTTTTAAGGGATACATTTTCAGACCAAAACACAAGCTAGCGTTAGAAAAGCCCTGGAGAGGTCCTAACACAACCTCAGGTATTGATTTGCCACATGGAAAGGAACCTGAAAGTTGTTCACAGAAAGAATTCGTGTGGGTTTTTTTTGGCAAACCTGATCATCCATGGTGTTAACCCCATCAGGTCCCAGTGCATCGATTGCTTGATTGATCAGATCTGTCCTCCCACAGTTCAGCATTCGGAAACCCAGATCCTGCTGGAATTTTTCAGTAGCAGCCTTAGCATCCAGTCTCCGGAAGGAACTAAAGCAGCACTCAGGTCTGTGAAAGACAAAACAATTTCTGGATTTATTTTTTCTTACTGACTGTGATGGTTTTACCTATTGTGTACCTTTCCCCACTGCCTGATCTTTTCTGAAAAATCTGGCTAACTTCACTCACACTGGAGATGGAAGTTTGAGTTCTTAGAAAAACACAGTAACTTAATGTAAACACTGCAAAAACAATTTTAAAAGGTGTCCGAGTGGAGTCAGCGCCCTCCTCCAAGGGAAGGGCAGGAAGAAATCCTTATTCCTTGCCAAGAATAGTAGTTTCCAGCCAGCCCCTCACTACAGGGGTAGCTCTGGAGCAGGCACTGCTTCCACTACATCTTACCCAGCAAAAGGAGAAGGGGGACACTAGAATATACCTGAGGGCTGCTGCAACAGTGAGGTTGTGGTGGTGGGACCAGTGTCACAGTCTTCTCACAAAATAAAACCAACAAAAAAACCCCAACAAATGAAAACTCTGTTGTTTTAAATAGTTAGTTGTTTACATTTTGGATATCGTGTTTGTTTTTTCCTGCTTGTTATAGGATAGTCCATCAAACATACACAAAAACACACTGCAAGGAGGAGAAAGAGCTGGAAAGTGTGTCTAATAAAATACCAGTGTAGCTGTAGGATAAGACAATTATGGTGTCTATCAGACTGGCTATTATTTTGATATAAAAGACATTTCTGATAGAAGGTAATAATCCTGGAAAAGCAAATCAAAATTTAAAAAAGATCTGAAATCAGAATCAAATTTAAGTAGTGGAACATTCTCAGCTTGTTTCCAACCCCTCAATAAAAGGAAGTGCATTAACATTTCTATAGGGCTCTGTTAAATCCTTATCCTTTAGATGACCATCAAATGACCTTTATCTCATTTGGAAGGAGCCCAGAGATTACTGTAAATCCCCTGGTTATCTGCTCAGAGACTTCTGAATTCCAAACCTGGAAGTCTCCCTCCTTCACTGAAGAAAGGTTGCTAAACTGGTGTTTCCCATCTCAGCTGGGCATCCATACACTCAGCCCTTTGATGCTATTTTGGGGTGAGTGCCTTCTCCACCAGTTGTCTGGTTTTCAACACAGGCTCTTGTGCAAGTTCTCAGAGAGTGAGATATCAGCCTGCCAAGTGCCTTTGGAAAATGAAATTCTTCCCAGAAGGGCAACCTCTTCTGGAAACCTTGTAGAGCTTGCCAGATAAGTAACACACTCATCACTTCACAGAGGAGAGTCAAGATGAATCTTATTCATGTTTTAATTCAGCAGCTCATTTTTTAATGCTTCTAGGCTTGGGCTGATAGTGGCTGACAAATGGTGAGCAGATGCCTTGACCAATATGCTGAGCTCACAAAGATCCCTCCACAGCCTGGTGACCGGTCACGCTGGATGGGGGAAACCAGCATCTCACCACAGCTGCTTGCAGAAAGGAACCACCTCAGGGTAACTTTGGGGAACAGTCAGCAGGGAGGCCAAGGAACCATCCTGGAGTCACCAGCTCTTTGGAGATGCATCTGCACATAAAATGTGTCTCCACAGCAGCCAAGTACAGCAGCAGACAAGATCTCTGAAGGACTCAGATGCTAGATGAGGACACGTACAGTACAGAGGACATGAGGACAAAGAGACAAAAGGCTTAAAGCTGGACATAGCTGTCAACCTCACAGCTAGGCCAGTCAATTAATAATCTTGATCTAGTAGGGAAATTGGTACAGTATCATCATGCTACAATATTATGTAGAGTATGATGCAATGATTTTGTGTAATAATAAGGAAGAAAAATCCTATGAAAAAAATATGTTAGATAAAACAACATCACTTGAAATTCCATGAATCTCAGAAAACAAAGAAGATTTTGAAGGGATGGTACCTGTCTGCACATTGTTCCTATTTTGCTACCAGGCATGATTCCACCCAGTGCCATTCCAGGCACTGCTGGAGCAGGGCTGGTGGGAGGACAACTCACCAAACTCAGCAAGGAGCCCTGCAGAGCGAGCAGCAGAACGAAACAGTTGCACAGAGCTGTTGGAGAGACCCAGCAACACCTTGGGCTGTAGCTCTTGGCACAGAGCTGCCAGGGGGACAGTTCAGGAGCAGGAATTTGAGGTCAAAATTTGTGAGCTTTACTCCTGGGGGACCTGCAGGCTCAGTCTGTGCAAAAAAAAAAATGCTGTACCCTTGCTGGTCTGTAGTGGTGGCTTCACAGCTCTTTGATGACAGATGCAAAGTAGCTTCTTTTGGAGTGTGCTAGAAGTTAGAGCATCCTACCAGAGCTGGGGGAAAGAGCTCACAGATGCACAACCACTGTGCAGCAGCTGTAACCTCAGCAGGTTTTCCATGTAAGAGGAGTCATCCTGCAGAGGAGAGAGGCAAACCCCTGCACCTTTCCCAGGGCAAAGCCTGTGCTCCCACAGTTTGGAGCTCCCATGTATGCCCAGGGGAGAAACTGGAGAACAGAAGGTGGCCTGAGAGGTATCAGTGGAAGCAGAGCCCAGAGAGAAGGACAAGGGACAGGGCTAAGGTCCTCGTTTGGGAAGGGGGAGCTTGAAGAGTTTGCAAGAGCCTGGTGTCCTCTTTGGGTTTCCTAAGCAATAGCTACTGCTATAAACACTGCTAGTGAGTGATTTAAATGTGAGAATAACTTATTAAAAGCCCAGCATTTATACTTAAGTAGCTGGAAAAGAAGCAGTTCTCTGGACTCCAGCATTTCCCTGTTAGATTATCTTTTAACCAGTACCAGGTGAGTACTGAGGATGTTTATAAATTGTCTGGCAAGCCCAAACCAAAAGCACCATATTAGAAGGCGTGATCCACAAAGACATGAACAGTTGTTGTGGAAGACTGGACTGCCCAAGCAGTCTGTGCCAGAGGACAGATATTAGAAGTCTCAGTTCCAAGTTACACTAATTACACTTTGTCCTTCTGCACAACTTCTCTTTCAGGGATTTCCACGTGCCCTACCTGATGTGTCACCACTGCAAGGAACTAGCATTATGTGACTTCTGGCCTGTGCAGCATGAGGAAAAGTGAGTTGCAATTTGCCTACAGTCACACAGCAAGCCAGGGATAAATTTGGCTTCAGTTCCAAGATGTCCTTTTCCCCTAAATGTGCTGTAATGGTTGCTTGAGAGGGTCATATAATAGCACTGGAAATGAGGCACTACTCTCTCCTCATGGTTTTTTTTCCTGTTAGTTTAAATCTTTCATGCAGCAAAAAGACAATAACGTTCTTTTCCTCACACACACACCCATCATGGAACATCCTTAGGCCTCTAAAAATAAAACTCAGTCAAGAGAGTTCAGAACAAAGACCTGATCAAGCTTAACTGATTTTTGTCCTCTACTACAAAGATGCTGTAGGTTATTTTAAAGCAGAGGTTGTTTCATCTGCAGGAATTCACACTGCACGTGTCCCTCGGGAGGAACAGTCTGCTGAGGTAAATGGTGTGAAAGGATCTTGCTTTTCTTACAGAACTGCCCTTCTTCCTGTAACAACAACAAACTGGATGGAAGCCTCTAACAAAATCCTGCCCTGGGCCACTACTGCCAATCCTTAACAACCCAGCAACTGAATTATCTTGTGCCTGAACACCCCACACAGTTTGGCTGAGGCCCTTTATACCTGCTTCTCACTTTTATTTATGGCTTACATTATTTGGGTCTCTATCAAGACCTTCATTTCATCCTGGCATCAGCCTGAAGTTACTGAGATGAACCCATTTTCACAAGGGCTGCCTCTAAGCACTTCAGCATCAAAATCAAACATCCAAATCCCTGCCCATTTTTGGTTTTGGTTTTTAAGATATACAATCTATAAGTAAGGGACTACCTGTGGTTTTTGCATGTTAATGTGCCCAAAAAACCAGTGCAGAGATAGGACCTTCTCTGAAGCAGAAGGTTTGGATTCAGGTTTGAAATTAAAAGTCTTTCCAAAGGAGAGACTGAAAGAAAAACCCTGAAAGCAACTGGATGTTCTTGTGATTGGTTTAGTCTTCTGCAGTACTGTTCATCAAAGAATTTCAAAGGTTTTGGCAAGCATTAGACACATATGTAAAATTAATTTACTCAGTAGTAAGTTGCCTACCCCAGCAGCTACTATCCCTCCATAATCCAGAGCAGTGTGTGCTTTAATTGAGACAGCACACGTACACTGGCAGAGAAAAGGGAGAAGAAAAGTGTTCCAGGACTAAGTGTACAACTCCTGACTTGTGGACACCCAGTCCAAGCTCAGCTGCTCCCCTTCAGGTGAGGTTCTGTGGATGTAAGTACCACCCTTCAATTCCCAAACAGGGAGGCAGAGATGTAGCAAAAAGCAAGAGCCTTCCTGGCTGCCAGAAGGAAAAGGCAGAAAGCAACACAACCAGATCCAGGACTCTCTATTAAAAGCCTCTTGTTGCTTTTACTATTCAATTCTAGGAGTAATAGTATATTTTTATCTTTTCAGGTGACCATTTCATCACTTAAGAGCATGATAAAAGTACTGTTTATTTCTATTAACTTGTCCCACATCCTCATTGAACCCAAAGGTATATGAGGGGCAAAATTCATTCAAAGCACAAGAATTTACCTGGCACTAAATAAAGTCCAAGATGTAATCCTGATATCAAAACCAGTGCTAATGACAGCAACTTGAAGGCCTACAAACCTGAATAAAATACCTATGATGTGCTAATGAACCAAGTTAATTACAAATCCCAGTTCAATATGTACGTGAGGGGAAGATTTTAAAAGACACTGATACTTTTCATCAAGATATCTCAAAGAATAATCTGGTAATTAAGCCTGAGGCTGTAAAAAAAACCCAAATACTTCTATTTCAATCTTTCTCTGTCCCATTCCTCCCACGTAACCCTTGGCATGACAAAATCCTCCCACCCCAGCTGCAGTGTTTGCCCAAAGTTTCCTTATCTCTCGGAGTGCTAAAAGGTGAAACTTGTATCGTGTGTTTAGTACTTTCAGATCTAGATCCCCTGAAGCAGAGTGAGAAGAACACTGTAAGAAGTCAGAACTCCTTTTAGCTGCTTATCAAGCCCAGTCCACGTACTTCAGCTGGCGGGGCTCACAGTCCAGCCCAGGTAGGAGCAGCCTGGCTGTCTGCCTGATGTCATCACTGTCCACGGTCAGGCTGCGCCGGTGCTCAGCGTAGGTGATGGCCACTCTCATCCACTCCATCAGCGGGGGCAGCAGCATGAAGGGCCTGTGAAAAGAAGCAAAAAAACCCAACCCATCGTGGTTAACACTGGCCTGCTCTCTTGTACTGCCAGGTGAGAGCAGGATTATGATGTGATTTAAATTGCAAGCAGTTTGTGGCAAAGCGACCCAGCTGCTCCTCGCTCGCCCAGCAGCCAGCACAGGGCAGTTTACCTCAGTGTGAAGGGGTGCAAGGCAATAAAGGAGTCTAAATAAGGCAGTAACAAGAGCAAGAACAGCCATTCTGGACACAGGACTGAGATTACACAATAATATTTGGGGACCATAATACTCTCACATGCCACATATCTCAATACACAGCCAGACTGATACATTATTTGTTTGTTTTTTCCCCAAGGATACCTTTGCACCCTGGTGGAAGGCTCAGAAGTGCCAGCTGTAACTGAAAACACCTCTCCTGTTTCCAGTAACTAATTTATGAACACTGGGGGGAGAAAGAAATAAAAAGCCCTCTTCATTTCAGCATTCAAAGGCAAAAAACTGAGGGGAGAAGGCACCACTTCCTTTGCAAAGTTCAGTGGAAAAATTAATACATACCAGAAAAGACAAAATGATTTTGGCGCTAGTGAAAGGAGCTGAACCCAGGAGAGGCATTTTCCAAGCTGTGGGTGTCCATGGGAGGGCACAGACGTGAGCCCAGGAAGGGTAAGCAGCACCAATCCCTTGGAAACCAGTTCTCAATAATGGGATCTGCAAGCAGAACTCCCTTGGCGTGGCTCTGAACATCCTTCAGGGTGGGATAACTGCAGTGTGTGAGAGATGAGCCATCTGTTCCCACACTGCTGCCTGCAAGGTGTGCTCTAAAAGGCCACCAGTGATCTCTTTACAAACAAGTGCACTTCTGCTCCTTCTCCTCTTCTGAGTGCTGAAGCAGAATCTACAAACTCCGAGGTTCTTTTAAGCATCTGCTCACTCCTGGATTGTCAACACCAGGGTGTTTTCAGCAGAACATCTACTGGCTGCTTTTACCACTTCACCTCCATGCCAAACAACCAAAATGCCAGCACTGCTACAGTCATCACTTTGAACATCAGTGGAAAGACTTTCTGGAAGTCCAGCTGGAATCCCCCAATCCATTTAGGCTTTCTACCTTGTCCCAGCCACACTTTCTAATTACTCAGCAGAGCCTCTAGTGTAAGGGTCAAAGCTCCCAGATGTGGTGAGGACACAGAGGTAGGCTGAAAGATCCAGAATAAATACTCAAAGTTAGATGGAGTGAACACCTCAGGAGCAATAGAAAAAACTCCCTTACAAGTGAGAATATCTAGCACCTTTCATGGTAGATAAGCTCCTTAGGCCACATCACAGCTCCCCTGTCACTTTGATGGTGGGAACACTGCTGGACAGATCCACCATGTGGATCCAGCACAGCCCTGATCATTTTGTTAGGCATGAGCCAAACCCTGGTGACTGTTATGGCACTGGGCAGTGAAAAACTGTGGTCGGCCAACAGAAAATACCACTGAGTCTGCAGCAGAAATAACACAGAACATGAAGATTTTTCCATTCTATAAAAAAATTCCCATGTGCCAGGGTTATAAATGGCTTCCACACACAAGCAGGCCTTGAATGTGGAAAACCTGGCTTGGGAGGAAAGGGAAGGAGAAAGAATTTTTGTTTGTTTATTTTTTTTAATATCAATAGATTTTTTTTTTTTCCCAAAGAATTTTAAAACTCACAGATCAACAGACTACGCCCAAAGGAAAGCAGACTTTGGATTGCAAAAAGAACCATCTGGAAGGCTGTTTTCCTTGTGCTGCCATCCTAATTTCTCCCAACCCCATCACTGGCATTGCTGTGCAAGTTGGATAAGTCATTATCCTATCAGGAGTGAACACAATGACTTCAATTTCTGTTTGGCTGTGGACTCTTTTCTCCTGAAAACTTCTAGCTTGAGGATGGGCTTTCTGTTCTCTCCCCCAACATCCATCTTCCACCCAACTATTTCCTCTCCTCCTCCTGTCCACACGGGCTCTGCTTTCTCTGCCTGCTGACACCACTGAGCATTATCACATCATCTAAGCAGAGAGAGTAGGAAACGCCAGCAGTGGGTTGGGTTGCACTAAAAATAAAAGCAATTATTCTTTTTCTAGGAAATAAATGCAATTATCATCCCTGCAGCCCTTAACCTGGGCAGCTCTCTGCCTCTAGGGAAATCCTCATCATTTCACAGTCTGAAAAACACTGGAGGAGGGTAAAGGGAGAAACCTTCATGGAAAATTAACTGGGAGATGCTGCAAGCTAAAGAATTGGTTTCTGCCTGTGCCATGTTCTGTACTGTGAATTTTCCTCTGGACTTTCTGACATTTAGAAGCATTTGGCAGCTCATTAAATTCTGCACATGACGTGATGCAGCCCTGGGAATATGTCACACTCGCAGCAGCAGTTCACTAGGGACAGGCACTCTCTGTTTTCTGGGGAGGAGGAGGCCACCACTGCTTTGTTCAGTTTCTTGCCATAAAATTATCTTTGAGTGATGCCACAGGTAAGCTGGGAAAGCACAGAGCAGTGGAAAGTAAAATGGACACCACTCATCTACCATACACCTTGTAAACAACCGCAGCAATGTCTGACACTGACACCATCATGTGTTGTCAATATTTCATCCATAGGTTCACTGAAACAACCTCCATTTAGAACTGGACAGTTGCTGCCTTCCCAAGGAGTCAGGTTAGAGCTGGGTGAGATGCCCTCTGAGAAAAAATGGACAGTTTTGTGGGTATTTTCCCCATATTTCAACTAAACCACGTTGTTTTGTATAGACATAACTGAGAAGGATGGTGGCAGCAGCACTTGGCAGAGAATTTATAGCAACTTGTAGCTTCTTCCTGGAAAATGTGCTCCCCTCAGTTGATTAGGATGACCTAGGAGATGACCAGCACGAGGAGATCATGTGTGGCAGTCCTCGAGATGCTGTGGGATCACAGGCCTCACTGTTAACTCATGCACCACAAAGAAACTAGTCCCCAAAGTGGGAGGGTTTTTAACAGCCCCGGGGTCAAGACATTTTTGGCAGAGAGAAGTTCATTGTATTCAAAAGAGGAAAGACCTCCACAGGAGTTAGAAAATCATGTCATACGTCCTCTGCATTGGAGGCTAGGACAATGCACTTGGCTCCTGACATTCAGAGGTAACTCCTGGGATCTCAGATAGAAAGAGAACAGCCCATCCAGCCTGGCCCATATTCTTCTAAACACTTTGACTGAACCAAGTTTGAACTTTTTCTCTAACAACTGTTCTGTAAGCCCTTGCCAAGGTTTTAAACACTGAATTTAGCACTGCAAAACACAAGTATCCCAATACTTATGGTCAGAATAGGGTAGGCCATGGTAACTCCCTTATATTTGATTTACTGAAATTATACAGAGGCTACATGCAGGGAAGAATCCCAGATCTTTAGAGATTGTTGTGGTTTTTTTGCAAGGGACTGAAAAAAGAAGAAGGGCTTCCAGTGCAGTGTGCTGAGATCTGAGTTTAATGCTGGAACCAGACTATGGTTCAGTGCCACTTTACCCTAAAATGACAAAGCCCAAAGTCACTGACACAATGTGAGTTAAGAACAGCTATAAAAAGCTATAGATCAGTGTCACCTGCTCTCTTTTCTATTTTTTTTTAAGGAACAAACTTAAAAGTCATACTCTGTATGTGGAATTCCATAGCTTTTCAAGGCTCCTAGGTAGGGAAAACCAGGCAGGAATAAGACTAATCTGCAACAAAATGGTGAATCACACAGGAGGGTGCCTAGGAGAAGATGTGTTGTTTGAACTTCATACCAGGATGGAAAAACCCCAGGCGTGGCAAGAGAGTCAAAAAGAAGACAGAGTGAAGTCCCATTAATTGGAGAAGTGAAAAGACTGAGGCAAGACAGAGTATCCAAAACCTAAACCATGTCCTGCTGATGTGGAAAACAGTGGCTTATTTACAGTTTGGATTCTCCAACACTAAACTCCTCTTCAAGCTGCAGGGGGAAAAAAAACCCTCAGTATGTAATTACAAGTGAATAAAATAACAACAGAAATTATGATTTAGGGAAAAAAAAACACAAAACCTTTGCTCCAAAACACAACCAGTTTAAAGTTAGGAGCCATTTCTTTCATATTCAAAATAATTTACTGAATTTGCAAAAATCTCCCACATTTACAAAGAAGAGAGAGGAATTACCACACTGGATCTGCTGGATCTGCTTCAAGGATCATCTCAACAAATGCCACATCTTTCAAAGCAGACGGTCCTAGCTCTTCACACAAAAGGAAGAAGAAATATAACCACAGACAACTAACCCAAAAAGAAAGTTTTCTTCTGAATTCCTCTGAAACAATGACTGGCTCACATCTTAAAAGATAAGAGATCTCAAGTTTCAGTGGATCATTATCAAGTTTCTAAGGTCTTGGCTTGGATATGCCATGACACAAACTGCCACAGTTTAGCGAGTTATCTTTCAGCCAGACACTAAGGGAATGAAAAACATCTGGATAATGTTGTATTTATTGGGTCCTTTCTCCACTGAATCTGCCTCCACAGCTTCCTCTGCTTACAGAATATAAAACAGGACAAGAACAGTTTAAGTCTAGAACTGGCAGCTCTGATCTTTCTTAGCAATCTTAGTAACCACAGACAGAAATCACCTTTTCTGCAAATCACAATTAAAAATAAGGTGCAGCATCAGACAGGTCTTACTTCATGTTAACTGCAGCTCAAAGCAGAAACTAAATTCAAGCTCACTAAAACCCCATGAAGTAATTATTAGGAACTCACCATGAGTCTTAAAAAAAGCCCCTTGAGCCTGTGGTTTATTTATTATAATCATGTTTTACAAACTTTGTTTTAACAACAGGGAAAAGATTCCATTTTCAGGCTGAAAACAAGTACATGTGCTGCTCTGGAATGTGCCATGTGTCTCATTAGAAAAACATATTTATAACATCTGTAGGCTGTGGCAGAAGGAGCTCTTGGTTTCTAGACAGACAGAAAATAATTAAAACCAACTTAAATTGTATATAGTTGATGATAAGAGTCAGATAGATATACACGATAGTTTTAACTACAACAATATGGTCACAGTTACGTGGTCAAAGATGTGAGTACTTCCATCTGCCTGCCCCGGACACACACAGAGCTGTTTGATCCCTCATGGGCACTGCCAGTAGCCACCTCAGCAGAGGAAACTGGTGGAAGGGAAACCACCAAGCGTGTTCCTATTGCTCCTCCCAACTCCTTGACATCCTAAAACTCTCCATAAGCTGAGAACTACTGCAGGCAATTTGGGAGATGAACTATTCTTGCATTACTCAGGACCTCATTGCAGCCTTGACATCAATTAATAAACAGCTGTATGTTTAAATTACTTGCAAGACTGCATGCAACTATGAGGACTGACTTGCTCAGCTTCATACTAGACACAGAAAACAGCACTTGCCAGTGACCTACGTGTGTCAGCTCGGGCCACCAGGTTTGCAGAGGTCAATTCTACAGACCTCCTCCAAAGGACCTGGATCTCAAATCCTACCTCTGACCAGCCAAGAGCATCCTTGCACCTTCACTGAGACACAGGCTCTTCCCACTACAGAACCGTGGATCCAGATGGGTCATTTGCACCAGATCTGTTAAACCTTTCCCAGCTACAAAGAGGCGACTCCCCTGGTTCACAAGCCTTCCATTTTGTAAGCACAAAATGCTTTCCAGACAAGACCTGACTGTGGGTGCGTTGGGTGCGTTCAGAAGAGTGTGACCAGAAGAGTGACCAGAAGGTCAAGGGAGGTTCTCTTCACCTCTGCTCTACCCCAGTGAGGCCACATCTGGAGTATTGGGTCCAGTGCTGGGCTCCCCAGTTCCAGAGAGACAAGGAGCTACTGGAGAGAGTCCAGAGAAGGCTGTGAAGCCGCTGAGGGGCTGGAGCATCTCTGTGCCAGGACAGGCTGAGAGCCCTGGGGCTGTGCAGCTGGAGAAGAGAAGCCTCAGAGGGGATCTGAGCAGTGCTGAGCAAGAGCTAAAGGGCCCCTGGGGGGCAAGAGGCTGGGGCCAGACTCTGCTCAGTGGTGCCCAGGAAAAAGGAAAAGGGGCAACGGGCACCAACTGGAACCCAGGAGGTTCTAGGAGGAGAAACTTCTTTGCTGGGAGAGTGGCAGAGCCTGGAGCAGCTGCCCAGAGGGGTCGTGGCCCTCAGGCCTGCCCAGAGCCACAGAAAGGGCACTTCACCTCTGCACGCCCCTCAGGAGCTCCTGCTTGTCATTTTTGCTTTTACAATTTAAGTTACAATTTAAATCCTATTACTTTTTTTTTTTTTTAATTAGCATTGTTAGTGAATAGAAAATAAGAAAAGAGAAAGACCAATTCTGTGGCTTTCCTGGGTTAATTGGTGAGAAGGGCACAGGAGCCGCTTCGCAGCAGGCCCAGAAATGGCCGACGCGTCTTTGCTCCCCCCTGAACCAGCCTGACACTTGGAGGCCGGGCACCCACGGCCACCCCGAGGAGACAGACTGAGGAAACCTCGCCACGTGCGACAGGTCCTCGTGCACAGCACAGCCCTGGTGCTGCTGGACGTGAGCACAAAAGCACACAGGTTACAGAGCCGCCATAAGCGCGGGCAGGGAGCCAGGAGGGGCTGTCTGCTGGCCGTGGCTTAGCCTTGATCTGGGCAGAAAAACCCAGAGCTAACTCCTACGGTTCATTCCAGCAGTTACGCTGGCAAACCCCCCCCCCAAAAAAAATCACTACCTGCAAGCAGATTTATCTGGAGTCGGCGCTGAGATTCCTCCTGAATCATTTTTTTTGCTGCTGATTCCCAAAAGCACCAGTAGGATTGAGATAACAGGCCTCAGAGTTACGACTTCAATCTGATTTGCCAACGTGCATATGTTAAAAGCATATACTGCTGCTCCAGCCAAAGCCAAGCTGCCAGATCCAATCACAGAACCCATTTTCAGGGCCCAGTTGTAAAATTCAGAAGGCTGAGTGTGGCCATGCTCATGAAAACCACCTGAAGCTCCCGAGGTACAACGGTGTGAACAAAACACCAGAAAGATAAATATTTTTGTGCCGTTCCGGAATACTGAAATGGGTTTAATTAATTATAACTGCACAAGTTTGATCAGCTAAACAAAGATAATGCTAACCAAAGCGAACAAAATTTTTCACAACAAATAGGGAAATGTTTCCCATTTACCTTAGAGCCCAAGCCAGAAACTAATTAATATTTGAAAAGAGAAATTTTCAAACACAAAATAGTGGTATCTAGAGGCTAAACATTTCAAGGTTAAAAGATTCTTCTTTCATTTGCAAGACTTCAGAAAAAGTTGATGAAACTTTTATTTTTCTAATGGCTTGACTGATGTTACACCTCTGCGCCACGTCACGCTGCTGTGAGCATGGCCCCTTTGCAACGTCAGTCTCGCCCGATGCTGACTGACATCAGTGTTTTCTTAATGAAAATCTAAGCAATCTTTTGGCTTTTCACATTCCTGGAACCTTGAGAAGTTCCAGAAACCAATTTAGCATGAAGGCATGAGGAAAACACCAATACATGTGAATGAAAAGAACTGGTTTTGGAGCTCTCTTAGGTACAGTAACGTAAAGTGTGCACTAAAATCAGGTACCCAACCCACTCAATAGTGTAATTACACAATCCAGGTTCTGGCTGCTCTACTACGATCACAGAAGGTCTCACAAACTGGCCAAAATTTAGGAGTCTGTTTTCTCGAACAAAAGGCAATGGAGCCCACAGGGTGTGGTGGCATTTGTGAATGAATAGGCAGTAGCCTTCCCTAAGGCAGTGACACATAAAATAGGTAAGATCTGTCATTAATGAAAGATTAGGAGGAGGAGTAACATCACTGCTGGAATAAATAGATGCCAGTGTGGCACTTTTAAATTATTATTTTGCAAGAGAACGTCACTTTGTCCTAATGGTAAGCTGCTCAAGAGCATTTTTCATCTATAAAGAAGCTTCTGTCTTCTTCCTCAGTTCTTGTCTTAAAATACTGAAGAGCTGCTGTGCAGAAATGAAGTGAGTTCTGGTTCATCCAAATAGGTTTGGTGCCAGTGGTGAATGAGTGTTCCTGGTTTTTACTGGAAAGCATGAGTTACATGTTTGCATTTTGCCTTAGATAATTAAATAAATAGTGTCATAAGTGTATAGACATGAGAAATGCAAGCAACAGAAGTGTCCTGAATTTAAAGAAAACAACCATTGCAATGAAGTCAGTCCTACTATGACAGACTAGGACCCCCTCACTCTTCCATTTTGTGTTTGGTGTTGTGAAATCTCCCAATTTCAAACTCTTTTTATGCTTCTATCACCGTGATTTTTATGATCATATCAATGAACCTAAGTAGTGCTATGAAAGAGAGACATAACTGCTTAACTGGGACCCAGAAGATTTTGCCACCCTGGGTATTAGTAGCCTCCTGACACCTCTGCTGAACTATAAAACTGTGTTGTGTTCTCTTAGTTAGAAAAAGGTCTATAGATCTAAGGCTGGAGTTGTAGAGTTCCTTTTATGCTGAATCTATGTGCTGCAGGTGACAGCCACAGCTGACAACACACCATGAACCTGGGCAAGTCTGCTCCCAAGTCTTTCAAACACTGCCAGCTCACAAGGTTCACTCACTCGCCAGCTCTCCCAGTTTCTCCAGGAGGACAATGTTATCCACGTGTGCACTGCAGAATCCAGCAGGTAACTTCAACCATGCCTCAAAACACACGTATTTCCACACTAGAGGTAGGGGGAATCTGCACAATCGAGTATCTTGCAAACGAGAGATGGAAAGGCACCTACCTGCAACTCTTGACAACACCATCAAGCAATTGCCACAACTACTAGCAGAAGCAGGAGGCCAGCAGCCCAAGCAATACTTCCCTACAAAGCAACTTGTCACTACCAAGGGTTTCACATCTCACGTCCTCTGAACTACAGAGCTGCAGATTTTACGCTGAGTTTGCACACAGGACTGAGACACCAGCAACGGTTGTTTATACCCACGACATCTGCAGCACAGGCTGGGAGGGAGATGAAAACACCCGACTGTCACACAACTCTCCATACCAAGGTTATCTGTTACCCATCTCTTTCTCTCTAAAAAGCACACTTAAATAGTCTGATATTAATAGATCAGATAATCATCATAATGAGGGGGAAGAGAATGGAGTTTTCTTACACGTAGCTAAAACCTGTTCTTGCAACAGGTCCAACCTGCTTCACTCTGACCACTGCAGAGGGTGCAGCACTGTGGTTCCTACAGGAACATGAAGGAATTTCAAGCTCCAGCTATCCGCTCAGCTGATGACTAGCATGATAAATTAGTAATATTTTTCTTCTAATACAAAATTACAAGGATATTTTTTCTTTTCCACCCCATTAAAGTTCTGCTGCCAGACAGCAAGATCTAAAACCACGGAAGCATCGATAAATGCTCTGTTAAAAATGGCAACAATTCTAACACCGAATGCAATATGCTCCATTTTTCAGCTTCAGAAAAATATCCTCATTCAAAATTTTCATTTTCTTTACACTTCACTACCTGTTGCCTGAACAAACCTTTCCATCAGCACCCAGTGCTCTGCGTTCCAAACACAAAGGAGGAGTAACCAGTAAAAAGGGTCTGAATCATGGGAAGCAGGTATGCTTCTTCCCAGAGTTTTTACCTCAAAGAGAATGGAAGAAACAAAATTATTTGAGAAATAAACTGGTTTTCACTTGCCTTTCTTTCCAGCAGGTACCTCTGAGCCCTAACTCTGTGACTAAAGGTTTACAGAGCCAAGACTATAATGCATCACTAGACAGGGGCGAAAGCACAGTCAGATTAAGTCAGTTTGGCCACTTACCCTTAAAACATATTGAGTGTCTCCACACAGAGAGTTTAGCAGACTAAAAGAGATTCCAAAGTGAGCTAATTAAACTATTGGAACTTCTTGGATCAGGAAGAATGGGATGCCCAGATGGAAAGTCGTTTAAGGAACATATGTTTCTGTGATGTTCCAATACACCAGCTCTTCGGAGAGATCCTTCCTGAGGAGTTTGGCAGCCACAACAGGGAACTGAGCACTGCCTACCTGGCACAGTGCAGGGCTGCACAGAGGTAACTCTTAATCACACAGTCTGGATGCTGGGAGCAATATAATTACAACAAGATACATTCTGAGCAGGTTATAGTAGTCCTGTTATCATTTCATGCTAATGTGCTTCTATTCCTCTCAGCCAGCTTAACTATCTTACCCTAGTCCTGCATCATGGGCAACTCATAGAATCAGAATTATTAAGGATGGAAAAGACCTCTAAGATGAGCAAGTCCAGCCATCAACCCAACACTCCCATGGCCACTAAACCATGTCCCCAAGTGCCATGTCTACACGTTTTTTGAACCCTTCCAGGGATGGTGACTCCACCACCTCCCTGGGCAGTCTGTTCCAATGCCTCATGACTCATTCAGGAAAGAAACTCTTCCTAATATCCAATCTAAACCTCCCCTGGTGCAACTTAAGCCCATTTCCTCTTGTCCTATCGCTGGTTCCTTGGGAGAAGAGACCAACCCCAACCTCACTCCACCCTCCTGTCAGGTAGCTGTAGAGCACCCGGTCTCCCCTGAGCCTCCTCTTCTCCAGACTAAACAATCCCAGTTCCCTCAGCCACTCCTCATATGACATGTTTCCCAGGGCCATCACCAGCTTTGTTGCCCTTCTCACCCTTTCCTACTGAAAAATCCTGGTGCTTCTAAAGGATTAGAATGAAGGACCCCATGTCTCTCTGGAAGGACCTTTTGCATTTCTGAAGGAAGCCAAAGAGGTGAGAAATAGCTAAATGAATTCTTTACAGCAGCAGAGAGTTTTCCAGCAAGCCTGGGCATAAACACTTAGAGCTTCTGCCTCTCCTCTCTGTTCTCTAGCCATTACAAGATACATTCTAATCCATGGAAGAAAGAACTTCAGGTACAAACACTTCAGTGGAACTGTTGTTCCCAGTGGTTTGACTCCAGACTGAAACTACCCCTTTCAGCAGCATCACTTCAGATTTACACTGATAAGGAATAAGAACAAAACACAGCTTGGTCTCTTCTCTCCAAGCAAACACGTCAGACTAGCATGCACGGTATCAGCACAAGGCTGCTTAGCCCCAGAAGAATCCACGAAGCTGAATCAGCTCAGACATGTAACTCATTTGAATAGGATTTGTCTTGCAGAGCAGACGTGCATTTTAAAACAGTCAGTTCAGCATTTACTGTACCAGTGTGAGATGAAAACAGGAGAGCTCAGCTCTGTCAGAGACCACCAGGTCATGGCAGCGTGTGCACTCCTAGCTACAGGACAAGGAAGTGCAAACTGCCAGGGTCTCCTTTCAAAAGGGAACAAAGCAGAGACACACCAATCTAGGATTACCCCAGGGAAAGCTTAGTTTCTAATCTCCACAAGGTCAAAGAGAAAGAAATTGTTGCTATTATCATAAATTATCCCCAGAAACATTTACTCTTCAGAAGGGCTTAGCTCTTAGCTCTCTGTTACAAAGATGTCAGGAACAATAAGAGCAAAACCCCCAACGACCTGCTGGCTTTGGCTGCTGCACAGCAAAATCTCCAAATTGTGTCTTTATTTACTGGGGCCTTTGTCAGAGCACCAGCAAACTCCTTCCTCAGGAAACAGGCAAGTTGTGCAAGTGCAGGGCTGTAATTTAATCCAATAGGAAATAATATTTACTCCAACTGGAAACAGCAATTACTGAATAAGAAGAAACTCGTTGGCTTGTTACCATCATCGTCCTTTGTGATATGGTCCGAACAGAGTTACTGCTTTTTACTTACATTACTTCCAAAAAACACTATGTTAGTATCTTTAACGTTCTATGTCTAGAATCTTTAAGGATCTATACCTAGGAAAAATGGAGACAGGCTGATGTTACATGACAGCAAACCACCAAGAGTCCAGTAGAGAAATTCAGATTCTCAGTCACTCCTCTACTATTTCAGTGGGCAGTCAGCATCCAAAAAGTGGAAAAAACAGCCAGGAGACCTGGTCATATTAATTTTTATAATGCCTTTTTAGTAACACATGCTGCAAGAGTTTTGTTTAAAGTTTCCCTGGATGATTTTCCCTCTGTTTTTGGGGCTGGCTTGCTGCTTAGTCTTCTCATCATGAAACAGCAAACAATAAACAATACACAACACAGGGTGCCTACAGGCACTGAAGATTTCTGTTTGTGCCAGCCCTGAGAATCCAGGCAGCTAAGCTGCCAGGCTCTCATTTTCTTGCACCTTCTTTTTTATCTGAACAGATGGAAGCTTAAGAGCAGAAGCCAAGAACTTAACATGGGCATCTTTACAGTAGTTACAGTAATTACTGTAGCTGTAGTTGCAGTAATTGCAGGGTGGTAGCACACACATACACAATGGCTGTCATCTCTTCATCACTAAACAAGACAAAGATCATCTATCTAGTTTCCAAACATTTTCTTACAAATAGGGAACATTCGCCAGAAATGGCTTAGGTCAAAGAAAGTCTTTCTGGGGATTTCCAGCAATCCCTGAGGTCTACTGTAAAATGCCTATGAAAGCAGAAAACAGAGGTTTTCCAACAAATGTTTTGTAACTGACAGGACAAAGACTGTCAAACATCTTACTGCTTCTCTGAGTATGTGGTAAGGATCAACTCTGCTTCTCCCTGAATAGCCAGTGCTAGGAAACAAGTATTGGTACCTATCAATGATCAATGACTGGGAAGTTACCAGGCTGACATGTGTAGAACAGCTCTGAGGGACAAATACTGTAACTAGCACCACAGAAGCATGGAACAGCCAAGGTTGAGGAGCAACCCTGGAAACTGTTTAGTCCAAAACCCCCTTGCTCAAAAGCAGCTAGAGCAGGTTGTCCAGAACCACGTGAGATTAGTGATCTTTAGGGTGACCTGTACCCCTGTATCTGTGACTCCTGAGACTTCTCAGACCACCTTTAACTATTATCCATGGAATCCAGTGCATAAGCAGCAGCAAGATTTTGGGACCCTGGCTTTTTGGGACATCCAGCCATTAGCATCACTTTTTTGTTTCACTGTGTATGCTCTTCTGACCTTTAACCCTTTCCCTGTGGGCAAGGCTGGCCTAGGAAGGCAGCCTGTCTACTCTCCAACAAATCTGCTCTATCTTGTTCAGTTTTGTGGACAGGGAGAGTCTTCTTGCAATTTTGCAGAGAATTTAAATCATCTCTGTGTGTGCCACACCCCTGCTCCAATACAGCAAGATGAGAAGATGCAGGCTACTTAGGAAACACTCCCACAACACTACAAATTGCTTACAGCCAGTAGGAGAGAAGAAAGGGCAGCCTGTCCCAGGTGTGAGATGCACAGTTAAAAAATAAAATAAGCAATGTTTGTTTATATAAACAACATAAAAGACAGAAGGGGGGGGATAATTCAGAGTAGATTGCACTGCCAGTTTCAGCAGTTACACTTGGATGAATTTGATCCTCAGGGTTTGCAATTAATCCTCTTCACTACTGCCAAGGTCATCCCTCTCATTCCAGTTTTGCAATCTTTGAACTATAAAGAAATGAACAATTAAAAAAGACTTCTGGACTTAAAAAATACCTCAAGAGATGATGCCAGGAAAAGGCAGGAACACTTCCAGGAACCCAAATGCAACTACTCTCTGTCGCCTGTTGACTTTAGTGTGACTTGGTCTGAATTCAGTTCACAGACCCAATGCTACAGTGCTCACAGCACACACAGACATGGAGTAAAACAAACATAAACAGTTCATCTTGGGTCCCTCTTCAGGTTTTCAGTTAGGATAGCAGAAGCACATATGAAGGAGGACTCTGTTAAAAAGTCAGTAGTTTCTAAGTGTACCTCAGACAGTGAGTATCTCAAAATCACAATTAAGTCTGGCATTAACTGGTCAAAGCCTGAAACAAGCAAAAATACAGCTTCTCTCCTTAGTGTTGATGAAGGAAGTTCATCTTACCTGTTTATAACCTTCTTATTCTTCTAATAAATCTACCAAACTGATCTTTCAGCAATAGCAAATAGCATTTTTTTTTCCTCTAAAGCAAAGAGGGGGACAGTTTTATGTCCACTCTGAACAAGCAATGCCCTAAAGGCACAATTCAGTGTAAGGCTTCCTTCTGTTTCCTATATTTAATCAATATATTCATATCAAAACAGCTCTGGGAAAAAAAAATTAAAAATCAATGGAAGCACTGCATGAGATTGGGACTGGAATATGCTCACTGAGAGGTCTTTCTGTAAGCACTCTGTTGACTTCAGGGGTACTGTGAGTGGATTTCAGAACTGTTCAACATGAATGTATGGTTACAGCATTATTCTCTGTCAAGGTAAATGAATCAGGGTCTACTTTTATGATTCCTAGATACTTGTTTTGACTGGTGAGGCAGCTGGAGACAGAACAGAAAGATATTAAGATCTGTCAAGACAAGAGATCCCAGAACTTAATTTATTGCAGGCCTTTTCAAAGACACAGCTCATTGAGCTAAATGTATCGAGTTCTGTTCCTGGTGCAGCATGGTAACAATGGGACATGGCTGTAAAATGAAAGAATTCAGACATAAATATATTAAATTTGAATTAGGAAAGGCTAGACCACAGATAAATCTAAAAGACAGACAATGATGTAGCTATCGCACTTAATAAAATTCCATAAACCTGCAGTTAAAAAAAGCAGAGGGGGAAAAAAGCCTCGTGACAGGTCAGTGAGAGTCTGGAAACATCCATCTGGAGAAAAGATTTGTCCTGGAAAGCCTTCACCAGCTCCAAAAGCCACGATACCCCCCAGCTCAAGCCAACACAGGTCGTGGCAGCAGGCTCTGCAGGTTATTCCTGATTTTCCTTCCTTTTCTGCCAGCTGGGTGCCCATGCAACGCAGAGCAAGACTTCCTGGAGACAATTAACAACTGGGATGTTAGGATTCTCTTTGCTCTGAATTGACCCACGTGACCAAATTGCTGCTGCTTCAAGCAATTTCAGAATGAAGACAGAAAGCAGCTCATCATCAGGGGAAGAGCTGAAGGCTCCAGTTGTGTCTAATGATGCACGTAGAGACCATCAAGTAAAAGGGCACTACGTAAGATCAAAGCAATGATTTTTCAAAACATGAAATTTAGGAAATGTGATGAGGAGGCCACCTTCACCAGATGGTCTCTGGGCATTAGGAAGAGCCACAGCACAGGGACTTTTTATTTGCATCAACCACTGCAAGACTCTTCATTGGGAAATTACAGCAGAAGGCTCTTGAAAGTAGCACTGTAGGAAGCAGATGCACAAAGTACTTGGAGATTTTCTTCTCTCAGTAGAAGTCAATGGCATCTCTCTGATGTACCTGAGGATGGACTGAATTTTACAAACTATGAAAGAGAAAATAAGCTCAAAAGGCTTATAAGCTCCTAAGCTTTACTTAAATCTAATAATGTACTATCTACTTTAGATAAAACAAGCTCATAAGGCTCTACTCAGTCTGCTCTGAGCAGGAGTATTTGAATCTAAGAGTATAACAGCCCGAGATGCAGACGTGATGACCACTGAATCCAGGGAAGCTTGGACAGGTTCTTGACACTCTATCAGGAGCTATTAATTTAGACCCATGTCTGGTTCCCATACTAGCCAGAGTAAATTTGGATTAAACACCACAAGACAAAACACCTCAAGTGTTCCAGCCAATAGTGATTTAAATCGATAGCTCAGCTATTGGATGAATATAGCATTTGAGCAAACAGCACTCAGAAATAGCATGAAAGCACTACAGCCTTTTCTTCTGGCAGCACCAGATGCACTTTTAATTCTTTTTTTTTAAAAAAAAAAAGTTTCAGAGCAGGCATTGCTGGAAATCCTCCACAGAGAGAAAACCCAAGTAGACAGGTCAGCTCATTCCTCCTCCTGCCCAGCTAACGTGGCACAGGAGAACAAGCACTAGGCCAGTTCTCCACCCTGAGCCACTGAAAAACATGGTTTGGGTGCTCATCCATGGGCCCTTGATCACATGAGGTAACAGATCACAGCATCCATAGAATCGTTTCAGTTGGGAAAGATCATCAAGTCCAACCATTGACCCAACACTGCCAAGCCCATCAATGATGTAATGGGTGGACTCTTGTTGGAAGGTGGAAAAAAATTTAGGTTCCTGTTGAACCTTGTAGACAAAAGCAGCCACCCAGCTGAAAGCAGAATGAGCAGTGGCCTTCCTGAAGGAGCTCACTGAACAAGGGGGAAACTGAGTGAGGCCTCATTTGATTACAGTCACACCACAAACCAGGCTCCCCTAGAGAAGCAGTAACCTGAGGCAAGTCTTCAGGATGCCTGCAGATGGAAAGCAGAGTGAAGCTTTCCCTTTCCTCATGAGGTGGCCCTGCTGTGTGATTGCAGTTGGCTTCTTGCAGTGTCCACAGCTCTTCCAGCTCTAGAGCTGTGAATTTCCATCAAATTGGCAAGCCCAAATTTTACTGTTGGCAGCTGACAAATCCTACATCAGCTCTGGAATTTCACCAGTGTTTTACTGGATTTTCACTGACAGAGTCAGATGGGTACAGTCCGTGTACTTCTGCTGATGTAAATTGTTTTATAGCCACTGATATTTGGAATAAAATAATGCACCAGCCAACTCAGACAATGTGTAAAACTTGGCACATCTGCAACAGATAGCTCAGAAAGTTCTGACATGGCTGGACCCAATGGCACTGATGGACAAGCCCAGAATTACTTTTAGAACGTTCTACAGACCAAGATCAACAACAGACAAACACAGTTTGTATGTTTTTTTTTAAATAGGGTAGTTGGAAGAGGAGGAAGTTCAGCCTACCAAAGATAATCAGCTACACAAGGAAGCAGGATCCCATTTTTTGTGCTTATTCTTCAGCATTAAATCATACTAACTGTCCTGTCATAAATGCTGTGCATCGATGACAACCAAAAAGAGACAGGATGAGAGCAGTCAGTGGTGTCTATTCCTAGCTTTAAGGCTAGACCACTGTCCTGACCAAGTCAATTAACCCAGGCTAGACTAGTCCACCCAGCTATAAAATGAGACTGTACTATTAAGCTTGACTTGTGCTCTGTGGGGAGCAGTCAAATACTCCCTGAGATAAGTATCACTGAGAGCATTCTTGCCTTGACACACCATTAAAAAGAAGACAAAAGCTTTCCATTCCATTTGGAAAGAGTGAAGAAGGGAGAGAGAAATTGCATTTACCTTTGGACGGCCCTTCTCAAGTCACGGGATCCCAACCAATCCCAGCCAACCTCCTCTGCTGCCCTGGGACGTGATCTCAGGCTGCAGAGTGCTCCCAGGCTCAGCCAGTCTGACATAAGCAATGGGAACAAACCCAGAGCAGAAACAGAGCAGAGAGGGAGGGAGCACCACACGTCTGCTCACTCTTCATGGTCCAAACCCACATCGTCTGACCTCTGGCACGATACAGACTGTGATCTCTGAGAAACTCAGAAGATCTGATTGCCCAGCAGAGACTTTTTTTTTGCAGCAACAAAGACAGATGTGCTCTCTGATGGCAGAGAGGAGCTCTGAGCCTTCAGGCAGTCAGGTGTAAGTCACTGTGGAAAGCAGCCTGTTCTCACCTCAGGGTCTAATCCCTTTGCCAAACCATTGCACAAGCGCCACTCTATTTGCAAAACACTTCCTCAGGTGGCCTGACACCAAAGAGCAGATGGTTTACTGCCCATGCAGGAAGCAAGGTCATTCTGAGGTTCTAAGTGGGTCATGCTTGGTCAGCCAGCAGCTGCATTCATTGTGGAAATGTTTCAAACATTTTGCTTAAGATACCTGAGTGTTCTCTCTCTAATTCTGCCTCCTCTCCTTCTGCTTCAGTGCCATCACCTGGAGGTAACTATCAGAACCAGCTATAACCAACCCACAAAATTCCCCGAGTTTCAGTCTATTTGTATCTCAAATCACATGCTAGAGGAGCTTTCTGTTTCGGCCTCCATCTGCCAAGCTCTAGAGAGATCACTACATCCACTCCATTCCTGCAGGACTCCAGAGCTTACCCACCTCAGTTCTCAGTTCAGACAAGGTGTTGAGCGTGGATGAAGCACAGGCCTTGTATGAGTTTAAACTGACCCTGTTAGATTGGGTGCCTGTCACACCTAAGTGCAAATTTGTGTGGTTTTGTGCCATGTACAGTTTGCTGCAGGATACGTTCAGAAGCTCAGTTAGGTTTTTAAAAGCCTTTCATGGGATATGATGCCCTCACTAGGCATGGCCTCAGAACTTGAATTCTGTGCTTGTCTTCATGTCTAATGACCTTCCAGACTGACTTTCAGAGCACTTCACATTGCAGTGTGACACAGAGAAAGCTCACAGACAACAGAGAGCCAAGCTAGGTGGACAGCAGGTTGTCAGGTCTCTAGATGGACTGAACACCTGCAGTTCAGTCAATGTGGCTCACAGCTCCTCCCAGGACCAGGTTTTACCAAGTCTGCAGCTCTATCAGTGATCCCTCTCTTTGCCAAGTTTCAGAATGTTCAACATAGATTTATGCAGGATCCTAGAAACTGAAGCACAAGCAAATGCAGAACAGGTCAGCATTACTGTCCTTGTTTGTGACTGTTTTCTCCAGCAGAAAACAAAGTGGGATGGCAGTGCACGTAACAAGCATATTCCAGAGAGAGAGAGAGAGCATAAATGCACAAAAGAGCAATGTGGAGTTTGCAGCTGATTTAGCACAGCTCAGGAGAGAATAAAAGAACTGGGCTGCACAGCCTTGCCAAGTCACATTAGGTGAATCAGTGCCCTCATCTGTCATGCCACGAGTCTGGCAGCTCACACGCAGCCTCAGCTGCCTCTCCTCTGAAGCTAGCAAAGAAGAAACCATCCCCTGTAAAAAGTCCTGGTAGCAATATTTATCCCACTGATCATGCTAAATAATACACACAGAGGTCAATACAGTAAGACATGTACAAATACATCCTGGAGCAAATGAAAGGTAGGCTGGGATGGTCATTTCTGGTATACCAGGCAGTATTCATTTCATCTCCTGGTTTCATAAACTTCCCATAGCCAATTACCTAACCTGATAGTCCTCAGGTTCTGCTTTTCTCCCCATTAATGGCAGGTTTTGCTCCATTTGAATATATCCTCTTTAATTTCCTTTACAGCTAAGTACTGGTCAGGAAAAAACCCAACAGAAATTCCCCTTACACCAGCTGTTCTAGGATCTAGTGCGGATTTTAAAACAGAATAGAGTTGCAGCCTGCACTCCAAAAAACCTCCGGTGAACCATGTGAAGGGCATTGTTTGGGAGCAATTGGAGAGAGGAGTGCACTCCTGACTTCACTCATTTATTATCCTCAGTGTACAAAACAAGTAGCTGCAGTAACATCATTACAGCGAGAGCCCCGAAGAGGACACAGCACAAAACACGAAGCTTAATCCACAGCTCTGACACGAGCTGCTCAGCAGCTTCAGCTCCACAACCCTGGGAACCAGTGGGATGATTTTACAGAATCTGAGCCTCACAAAGCTTATCTGTGTAAGCATGAAATGCAAAATAAACCATCCTACACTAGGTATTTGATTGAGATTAGTGAGCCCAAAAAACAGAGCTACCAATGGGCCCTTCCACACCTCTTCCTATTTTATTTTATTCGACTTAATTCCTCTTGGTTCTTCACACGTGCATATCAGTTCCCTTTCTCTGATGCTAGAGTTCTGCTCACAGGTTGTTCTTTTTGAAAGGATTTTGAGGAAGGATCAGACAAAAAAAAAGATATTTTTTTGTTTACTCTGTAAAGTAATTGAGCTCCTGCCAGACTCGGATCTCAAAGAGCTCAGTCTCAAAGAGCTCAGCCCAGTACAAGGTACAACAAGCTACAGAAAGATGGTTCAGTAACCAACAGAACAAAACCAAGCTGACCAGTGGTTCTATTATGGCAGAACTGGCAGCTTAAGAGTGACAGCTTTGTATTTTTCTCCTTATTTCAAGTTTCCCTTAACCCAAAGCAACTCACCAGGACTGAAATTACAGAGGCTGCCACCTGTCCAGTATGTTTTTCTGCACTTTGGCCTGAAAATTCAGCACCTTGGCCTGAAAATTCAGCACCTTAAGAGGAGAGACTTCAATCTGCTATTATTCTCAAGAGCTCTTCTCACTCCTGACTAGCCAGGCCCTGGCCAAGAAGCCCTCAGCCACAGCTCCAATGGTGGTGGACACTGCTACAGGAAGCTGCTGAAATTAGCTGGCAGGCTTGGTGCAGGCCAAGGTCAGTCTGCACGGGGCAGGGCTGATTTGCAGCATCAGAAATGCATGGACTGAAGATCATGCAGTCTGAGAGCAATCAGAAAGTGTCTCATTTTAAAAAAGTAGGGTAAACTCAGCATGGAAGAGAGGAAAAATCACCCACAGGTGCAGAAGAGGACAGGAAGAAGAGAGAACACTAACTCCTGCAGGTTTTAAGAATGTATTTTAAGGATTAATCAATTATTTTTATAATACCATGATTTCATACCAATTTTATAAGCTAGGACTAAGTACAGTAAAACCCAAGGTGGGAAGAAGAAACCACATTATATACAAAGCTGTAGAGATGTTCTCCTTTCTCTGCTCACCTGTGCAACAAGCATCTTCCTTCTTTGTCATGTGAATCTGGCTTTCCCCCCAAAAGCTTCAACACCTCACTACACTGTAGAGAGTTCATCAGAAACCAGAATTCCCCATGTGGGTAAGATTTCTGGAATAAATACACAACTGGATATGCATTTTGAGCTGGGGACACCTAACAAGGATGCAACTGCCAGGTAGGCAGCTATCAGCCTGTCTCTGAGCTGGAGAGCAGGGGCTGCACGACCCATCAAGGAGCTCAAGCTGGTGGCCAGGGCTCTGAGGGCTCCTCAGCTCTCGCTGCCATCAGCCTGTTGGGCAGACTGCCAAGGAGCTGGGCAGGAAGGAAACCAGGGAGGTTTCTAACAGAAAAAAAACATCCCACTGGAAAATTTCTGACCGCTCTAATAATGGGCCTACTTTCAGAGTCAGTTCTGGTGCTGGCAGAAGCCAGGGAGACCCACTACATTTTCTGTGGAGTTATTGGCTTCCTATATAAATTTCTTTCTACACAACATCAACTGAAGTAATCCTTAAAGAAGGATGTCCATAAATCCCTCCAGACCTCTCTGCAGCCAGCGCCAGCGCTTTCCTGAGAACGGTGACAATTGTTAATCGGTGCTATTCAGAAGGTAACATTTTCTTTGGTAAGGTCTTTACTGCTTTAGGCAACCACATGGACCTTTGGCAGCGCCTCCAGACGAGCCTTGTTGGCAGCATGCAGCATGTGCCTCGCTCGGAAAGACCGCATGAAAAAACAGCTCACTTTCCAGCTCCAATTCCAAGGCTTCGTAAACTCGGCGAGGCTGCCAACGTAACCTGGCCTGACTGCAGGAATAACTGATGCCTGCTAGGTAGCAGCCCACAGAGCTGCCTGAGCTGCCCAGGCACACCAAGTCACTCTGCAAAAGGAGACCCCCTCAGCCTAACTCCCTGCCTGCCGACAGCCGAGCGACCTACATACCGTTCGTTGTTCAGGGTCATTCTCGGAGGGTCCAGGTTGGGGTTCTCCATGGACTCCATCTGAGGACAGCGCAGGAAGTAGTAGAGGGTGTGGAGAGCATCAGGAGACCAGGAGATGGGCTGCTGCTGGCGCGTCTGCCGGATGGGGCTCGTGCCCGGGCGCACGGTGTTCAGGCACTGCATGTGGTGCATGGCTCGGGACACCAAATCACCTGCACGAGGAGAAAGAAGGCACAAGTGTCTCCTCACTGCTCAGCCACCGTCCTCTAGGCCCCTTCTGAACCTCACAGCCAAGAGGAATGTCTTTTGCATGCACAGGTTCTTGTTCCTCCCCAAAGGCATAAGCTGTCCTCAAGCTGCCATCTGTCAGGTTGCTGTATGGGAGATGCAACTTTCTTTCAAATGACAAGTTAGTTAGAAAACAGAATGACACCTCTCTCTGACACTGTACATTGAGAACTGAGTGATTTTTTCCATCCCATTTATTGCTGGTTTTCTCCTCTTCCCTACCATGTATATCAGTTTCTTGCTTGCCTACAAAACCTACTGATATCTTTGTGAAACAGCCACTGCCCAGCCTGCAGTGTGGCTTTCACAAGGCCAAGCCAGTAGCACCAGTCCAGATACTTTCCTCTGCTCTCCAGCATCACTGTTTTACGTTATGAGATTGTTCTCACTTCTTTCAGCTGGGTTATGACACTCAACCCTCCCAGCAAGGCCCTTGTGCCAAATTAATGTTAGGTTCAATGTAGAACTCCCTTCTTTTAGGGCTCTGCTTCTCTCATGCTCTCTCTAGCTGCAGGTATCTCCAGGATAACAAGACCCAACTCTCATATTATGAAGCCAATCTGACCATCACAAGCTTGCCAGATATTTGCCCCTGAGCCTTGTAAGGATCTTGATGCAGGAGCTTTCTGGGCTGGCTCAGTCCTCTTGGTCTTTGAACTTGAGCCAACCTGCCTCTGTATCAGAGTACTAGTGGATGGGAGGAGGCCTGGAAGAAGGTGACCTGTATGACACAGTTTCTACTGAGAAAGGGTTTTAAGACTGCAGATTTTTAGAAAGCTCACAGAGCAGTAACCCCAAGACAGCAGCTCTGCAGTCACTAAAGCTGATCTTTGTGCAATAAGCTTGCTCTGGGCACACCCCCTTAACTCTTCTTTTATTGTGGTGCATCACAAACTCTTGAGAGCTTTGCAATAAAGGCTTCAGACACTACATCTTTGAGTCGTGTGACTGCCATACCAGGGAGCCAAACGATTCCTACAGATTCCTATACATAGCTAGAATCTATTTTTTTCCTTGGGAGAATCCCCTGTTGCTTTATGCTTCACAGTCCCCTAAAACTCTCACAGGAAACGTTACTCTATTGTGTCCTACAGTTACAATACTGGGAAAGGATGGAACTGAAATAGTCTCCCCATCTCAAAGCTGGTTCCTGAGAGAGCGCCCTGAGCTTTGCTGTGCCACATCAGGCTCAGTCACACCTCCCTCTGAAACTCTGAGGAAGTTATTATTTATTCATTTCTATCTAACAGCAACACACTGAATTTGCCAAACAACCTCCAGCTGAACCCGTGGGGTTCTAAAGTTACACAGGTTAGGGAGAAACCCCCCCACAGCTACTGTACATCTAAACAGGATGGTTTCAGTGGTTCAGATTGCATTAAAAATCTCAGTTTGCAATGTAAAGCTCTGCTGCTCGTTTGGTGCACAGCACATTCAGCTGAAGGAGCCACTTTGGAATGGCAAAACTTTCCCACATCTCTGCCCTTCCCCTTCAGTAGCTTCTGACTCTCCAAACGTCTTACAAGGGCATCATGAATCCTCTAGCACTGGTTCTAATGCAGAAGGCTGAGCAGTTGGAGCAGAAACGCATCTGGAATTCAAATTTTCAGCTCAGAATAAAGTTCCTTCTCCTTTGCACACTCACTCTCTTTATTTTTCTGGCAATGTGCAGCAATATTTAAAAAAAGAAAAAAAAAAACCAAAACCCAAAAAAACTAGGCAACTGTATCAGGAGATCTATTCACTAGATGTAATGACCAACTTGGCCAAAGCAGGGATGGGGGAAGAGAGAGAGGAAGCTGTATTCAATCTCAGGCCCATGTTACAAATGTTCCCTTGTGTTCCAGGATAAATAGAGGTGTGTTAAAGGAATTTGAAAACCTCAAATTAAGGCAGGTTGCAAAATAAATCGTGAAACCCACAAACTCCTTGCTGGCCCTGACATTCATTAGCATTCAGATGGTGGAGGCTCAGAAAGTGATGCCAGCAGAAATGTTGCAAGGGAAAAGTAGACAGGGAAAACACAAATCATTTTTGTTTACTTTAAAGAGGCTTTGTGAGCAGTCTAGAAATGGAACATTTCATTTGGTTAGCATTAAAAAAGAAGGGTTTGAACAAGTTTTTGTTACCAAAGTGCTCTCAGATTTTTTTTCCCCTCCACTTTTTGTTTTTTAAGTAACCCAAAAGCTTTTCCTTGAATATCCTGCACCCTTCACATTTCCTCTGCAAAAACTCTTAACAAAGAGGATCCTCTTTGCTGTCTGAGGGAGGTGCCACTGCCGTGTCCCACAAATGTACAAGAAAACCTCCAGAGGTATCTAGGCAAAAGGTCCCATCTTCCATTAGCACTAACACCACTAACTACCAAAAGGCTTGAAAAGCCACATCTGATACATCTCTGAGGTGAATTAAACGTAAAGCAGGCTAATGAAACAACCTGATTTGCATAAACAGCATCACGAGACAATTAAATCCTACACAACCTTAGCCAAATACTGCTGACACTGTCAACAACAGCAGCACTCCCACTGACCTCAGCAGCAGAGGGACGGGCTCACCTGTCTCCCTGGAACAACCCTGGAACTGCTGCAGCTAGAAAAGACCTTTCAGCTCCTGGAGTCCAACCACCCCCAGCCCTGCCAGGTCCCCACTGCCCCGTGTCCCTCACCCCACATCTCCACGGCTTGGAAACCCCTCCAGGGGTGGGGACTCCACCACTGCCCTGGGCAGCCTGGCACAGCCCTGGGCAACCCTCCAGGGCAAGAAATTGTTCCTCAGGGACAACTGAAACCTCCCCTGGGGTGACTTGAGGCCCTTTTCCCTCCCTCCAGGCTCCTGTCAGGAGCTGTGCAGAGCCAGAAGGCCTCCCCTGAGCCTCCTTTGCTCCCGGCGCCGCACCCCC
>NW_008631632.1:49952-61946 GCF_000691845.1 Merops nubicus
CCTCCCCACACTTGGGCTCTAGACCCTTCCCCAGCTTCACTGTCCCTCTCTGGACATGCTCCAGCCCCTCAAGGTCCTTCTTGTAGTAAATGGCTCAAAAACATAGCCAGGATTTGAGTGGTGGCCTCCTCAGTGCCGAGCACAGGGGCATAATCACTGCTGGCCACACTATTTCTGATCCAAGCCAGGATGCTAGTGGCCTTCTTGGCCACGTGGGCACGGTGCTGGCGTGAAGAGACCCACAACTGATTACTTACTGAGCTCAGAGATGCTTCCAACACACGTTGCCAGGAGAGCCTGCTCCAGGGTGCGGAGCTCCAGCTGGGCGTAGGCGTCAGCCCGTCCGTCGCTGCCCGCGGCGCCGCCGCCGTAGGGGCTGAAGTAGGCAGGCAGGGACAGCACACCTGGGGGGAGAGCAGAGAACACTCCTGTCACCAGGGCACCCACAGCACCTCTCTGCTGACAGGAGAGAGGAATGTGAACACATCCACACCTTGCTCGGGGGACCTGAGGTGAGGAAAGCACCAAGCAGTGCAGTCAATGCCACTGGAAGGGCTGAAGGGGTGAAACCAGGCTCGGGGGTAAGCTGGGTGTTCTGACAGCCCCAGGGACAAACTGCAGCTGAGACAAACCGACATGAAAAGCTTGAGTGAAGTCTCCAGTATTGTTTAGCCAACAACCCGGCCCTGTGCAGACAGCTCGGGCGTGAGCAGCTGCATGCAGATGGCCAGATAGAGGCCTGATTTTTGGAGGTGTGGGAGATCACCCCGAGCCCATCTAAGGCAAACGGGAGCTGTGCTCTTGGCAACTCCCAACACAAAGCCGTGGGCCACGCCAGCCCTTTGAACCCGCACGCAGCTCCAAGGGCACAGATGGTGGTTTCCACATCTGCCAACCTCTGGCGATGCCAAACTACGCCCACGAGTTCTGAGGCTGACTGGATTTTCATCTCTATATATGACCCCTCTGCGAGAGAGATTAGAAAGACAAGGACGTTGCACACACACATTAAGCCCCCACGTGCTCCTTCCATTTGATCTCCTTGCACACGTGAGCTTAATGCCCAGTAGCCAAACAGATGGAGGGGTTTGCAAGCAGTTGTGTGGAGGTGTTATGTGGACCCAAAAATCCAGCAGCTGAAGACTTCATCTTCAAATCAGTGAGCTGAATTTTGTCAGCCTTTGGCTGTGTGTGGCACTCTGCAGCACAGAGGGAAGGGTGGGAATCATTGAATGGTTTGGGTTGGAAGGGACCTTTAAAGACTATCTAGTTGCAAGCCCCTTGCCATGAACAGGGACATCTCCCACTAGACCATGTTGCTCAAAGCCCCATCCAAACTTGTCTTGAATGCCTCTGGTGATGGAGCATCCACATCTTCCCTGGACAACTTGTTCCAGTATCTCAACACCCTCAGAGTAAAAAACATCTTCCTAATTTTTAATCTACATCTAACCTCTTCCAGTTTGAAGCCATTACCCCTCATCCTACCACTCCAAGCCCTCCCCAGATTTCTTGTAGGTCTCCTTCAGATACTGGAAGGCTGCAAGAAGGTCTCCCTGGAGCCTTCTCTTCTTCAGGCTGAACAACCCCAACTCTCTCAGCCTGTCCTCACAGCAGAGGGGTTCCAGCCCTTGAGTTATCTTTGTGGCCCTCCTCTGGACCTGATCCAACAAGTCCAGCGGGCACCAAGGCCCAAGTTCTCCCACGATTTCAGACAAGGACACTCACAGCCACGACTGCCTGTGCTCTTACCCCTCTACATCCTCTATTTTTCATTTTTCAGCTTTGAACCCTGCAGAGCCACACCAATATACTGCAGCTCAGACCCACACTTCCTTCCCACCCTCACCTTCTGACCCTAGCTCAGCCTCAGACGTGGGGACACTCTCCTCCTCCTCTCACATAGGTGCTGTGTGTTCTTGTCAAACAAAGCCCTGCCAGCTGAAGGGCAGCACATTGTGCAAGACCTTTGTTTCTTTGTCTTGATGTGTTCTTTTGAAACTTTACCCCGAATCGATCTCTCCCTACCCTTTTTCACATCCTCTTTGCATCCTGCTTGGTGGCCAAGCCGAGGGCTGCATCAAAAACTTCCTGGACCTTTTGAGGATAAGGGAATGATTTATCCTGTTGTAGTTCTTCACTGTACATCACTGTGAGTTAATGGAGAAAACTCTGCCAATGCCCTCTGTAACCTGAATAATTAGGAAGTGGAGGCTTCAAGAGCTAACAGAAGCCATGCATGCAAACGAGAAGGGCTTGCTTTAAATACACTGGAGCCTCCTATACAGAGCCGAAGCCACTTCCTTTTCCATGTTCAAGCCATGAAAGGATGTTTGAAAGACATATGGATTGAATTTATGGCAGAGGGAGAATGAAAATAGACTGATTTGTCAAAAGTTTCAACTGGAGGCATATAATTCTACAGAGGCGAAAAGAGAAACTGGCAGTTAGATTACTGAGCCAGGCAGAGGGGAAAGGAAAAAAAGGGGGGGGACACACATTTTCTCTGCCAGGCAGTTTCAATTGGTTCTGTTTTCTAGTGAGGAATTAAAACTAAGGATTTGTAGAATGGTTTAAGTTGGCCCACAAGTGAAAGAGCATTTCCTCAGTTTTTCAGTTAAGGGTTTGCCAGGTGCTGTGGGTAAGAGGAAACGGGGATGATTTATTTACTTTTGGAAAAAATCACTCCTAACAGATAGTCACGGGCAAGATTTATGTTCTCCTCTGCCTCAGTACAGGTAAGGAATATCCTCAGAGTATGAGAGGGAAATAAGGAAGCTACTGAGACTCTGGCCACATCCCAGAGCCTGCTGATGCCACTGGGGATTTTCCCTGGGATCGCAGGGGATATGAATCAGGCCCTCATTACATAAGATTTCCCAAGGGCTCCCCATGTCTGGCAGGTCTTGATAGGTAGGAGGAGGCCTGGGAATGAGAAAACACACCTCTCCACCCTGGCTTGGAGACAGACAGGGAGCAGTGACCAAACAGGAGTAAAGCAGAAGCATACCTACCCCCAACCCCACCCCAATTATTACAGCACGCTAACCAGAACTTCCTCTCCAACATGCTTCCAGTAACAGCTGGGAAACATCACCTTTGCTCTTCAGAAATTCAGGCACGAGGACATCTGTAGTCCAGCTCTGCCCACTGGTATTATAATTAGGAACAGGGCTTAATCTTTAATACCAATTAGAAACCTGCTGTTTGGTAACAGGGATGTTGTTGCATTGTGATGCTGGCTTGTACCCCAAATGGTGGCACCTGCCCTCCTGCCACCCAAAGCAAGAAATATGCAGCCAAAAAGTGTCAGAAGGGTGGAAAACACAGGGGCAATTTCTATTTCCACCTGACATTCACATTTCTGTATTTGTGTAGTTGTAGCAACACCAGATTTAATCAGGGCTGGCTAAATAAGCCAGACTGCAAGGGAGATAAAAATCAGTCCCTGTCAAAACATTCTCTGTTTGAAATCACATTAGAACTGCCCATTTTCTTCCTGACGTTCAAGAAAGTGTCTTCTCCACAAAACAACATGAAACAGCACGGGGTGTTTTAATGAACCAAGATTTTAAGGCTGGGATCCAAGCCCAGGTGGAGTTGGTGAGATCCTGTGAATCTGAGCGTGGCTTAGGTCAGACCTCAAGAGCAGAAGGAGCTGAGAAGTCCCCTCTCTAGAGAGGTGTGAGGCACCACCCAGCTGCAGCCCAACTGAAAGCACGTTTGCAGCACTGTGATTAAGGCACGACTGGCTAATTATTTGTTTCTGATATTTCCATAGCCTTTGAAACAGTAACTAGAAATAAAGGCACATTTATTCTACCTCAGGTCATAGACGAAACCTGTTCACGAGCACTTGCTGCCAAGGATCTTAAAAGGCAGTCACGACTGGATGAAATTCCAGTTAAGCAGTTCCTTAAATTCAAACTACTCTGCTTGCCTCGAGATTTTTAAATTGTTGTCTGTAATTTGATGCTTTTTAATAGCAACTGAAAATGTTTCCACAGTCTGAGCTAGGTCCAGGGAAAAGTCTGTTCACGCTCTGAGACATCCTTCTGCTTTGAGAGGTTCTGCTGGAAGCTTTGGCTCTAATGTGATTGCTCCTCCAGCCAGGGCTAGGCAAAACTCTCGTGGGGTTTCTCCCTGAGTTGGGCAACGGGTCCAGTCCTCAAGGGACACAACTTCTGCCAGCAACCCTGGGCCCACCTCTAAACGTCCTGTGAGAATACAGAGGCTGCCACCAAGTTCTGCCCTTTTGATATCAAAGAAACTGATATAAGCAAATATGGACTTTTACCTGAATTTTATTTCAAGATTTGACTGTTTAAAAGCCTTATTTCAAATAATTTTTAAAGTACCCATGTTATCCTCACACTTCATGCTGTTTGCATGTTGCATTCATGGAACAGGAGGAACCATCCTTGTTACCTTGCAGTAATGATTTTCTCCATGCTTTCTCTAACCCAAACCCTTCACTTGGGAGACAACTTCCTCGTGATTAACTCATCAGCCCTCTGATGACTTCCAACCACTTACAGGATGTCTGGAGGTTATGATGGGGCCACTCACAAGTGGCAAAGGGCCAAGGAGGCTTGTCTGGGAAGTACTTGAATTCTGCTGCCTGAGATTCCTCACGGAAGTTGCCCAGGGTACTGATTCCCTTATTTCAGAAATGTGCTGCCTGTACTCATGACAGGTTAGGCAAAGAATATCATTAGGACAGGGGTGTACAATGTAAACTGACATAGAAAAAGTGCCTTTTTTTAATTTAATAAACCTAGTAAGTCTATGAGACACTACAATGATTACTGATTTCTCCCTTTGGCCAGAAAAAAGGTTCTCTGGGCAAGGGTTCTCTTTGGGGCTGGTGTTTGCATTACACCTAAGCCAGTGGTCACCTTTCTTGATCACTGCCATAACATAAATTAGCACAACAGGAAACAAGTGTCTATCTGGCAAAATCAACCAGAAATGGAAGCCCTCAGAAAATTCAGGTTCATCTCTACACCTCAGGATTGTTTCTAACAGCCCCGACTAATGCAAAAATGTGCAATCAGAACTGCTGTGAATATGCTGGAACACAGTATTGGGAAACCAAGTGAGAAAAAATGGTCTTGGTCTCCAGGATCAGTGTACTTTTGAAATGTTTGGCTAGTGACAAATTCCATGAGAAAGGTTCTGCGAGGTGGGAACGACAGCAGCTCCCAGGGAACTGAGCTGGGCTGTGGAAGGCCAAAATTCTGATGGTGCTGAGCTGACTACACAGGCCCAAGTCCCACCGATTTCAATGGACTCCACAAAAACCTCACCCAGCTGCAACTGCAGTTCCCACACTGGAATTTGGCCGTGCCATCAGGATGGCTGTCACCTCACACAAAGTCCTGTAATTCTTCATGGCAAGGAGCATTCAGGGCTCTCCTTGGGTTTTGTTTCCCATTCGACCCACAACACAATGCCACGCAGTCCCCTCTTGCCAATCAACTCAGAGCACAGAACACCACGTGGAATTTATGCCAATTCCTGGAGCTCTGGTTTCTTCTTGCTGACCTACCACTGCTAGGAAAGCTCAGCCCCTCTTTATCTTAGGAGATGAGACAGGATCACCCTGACAGGATACAAACAAATGCTCCCCACCTCTCTGAAGAACAAGCAACCAAAGCGTTCCTGGTAGAACTCTCTCAAGTCCAAACACATCAGGCTCTATAGTCGACTACAGTCATGCTATAGATTGTGAGAAAAGACTTGAGGAACTCAGGAAACAATTCATCTAATTGCTAACACACAGGAGAACACCGTGGCCTCGGCTCTAAAGCAGGCAGCAGCTCTTTCAGTTTGTCTCTGTCAGCAGTAAGAAAAATCAAACACAGTTGCTTGTATCTGCATCCACATTAAACAGTAATTCTGTAATTGGAAACAGGAGGAGAAGCAGAAGAGGGAGCAGCTTCAGAGAGAGATCATGGAATCATTTGCAAGTGCTCAGCTCGGCCTCTCCACTGAAGAGCTGCTGCCCCAGTTGGACACTCCTGGACAGACCTGATGCCCCCACGTGGGCTCCCAAGTCTTGGTCTCTTTGCTCATAGAGACAAAACCCCCTCCAAATTGACAACATCCAGTCTGCCTGGACTTCAGAGCACAAGTCTGGTGAGGAGCAGCTGAGGGAGCTGGGAGTGCTGAGCCTGGAGCAAAGGAGGCTCAGGGGAGACCTTCTGGCTCTGCACAGCTCCTGACAGGAGCCTGGAGCCAGGGGGGGGTCGGGCTCTGCTCCCAAGGAACAAGGGACAGGACAAGAGGCAACAGCCTCAAGTTGCCCCAGGAGAGGCTTAGATTGGATATTAGGAACAATTTATTCACCTGGAGGTTTGTCCAGGCCTGGCCTACATTGCCCAGAGCAGTGGTGGAGTCCCCATCCCTGGACGTGTTTAAAAGTGCTCCCTAGGGATATGGTTTAGTGGTGGACTTGGTAGAGTTTGGTTAATGCTTGGACTCCATGACCTTGAAGGTCTTTTCCAATCTAAACGATTCTAGGCTTCAGGAATGTTACCAGAGATGTGTTGTCTTAAAGCATGCAGGCTGGTCTCCATGTAGAGCAATGTCAACAGGCACTGCTCGACCAGAAGTATCAGAATATCCCAAAGCAGGGTTTTAAAGCACTCTCAAAATCCACTACCCCTTTTCTGGCTCTAGGTCACTGCAACACCTCGTGGTCCAGAAGTAGGGGATGCAGTGGACCTCAGAGCTTCTGCAGTGGGGTGTGAGCTGTGACACCAGCCTTGTGTAGGCACTGCCACAGAAAGAGCAGAAGGCTGCTGAGAGTCACTACAAGTGCTTAAAGGCCTCCTTGCACCTAAGGTAACTACCCATACCCTGTCTTCATCCCACACTGCAAACGTTCTACATGCTTGGCCTCGCTTTTGCTATGAACATGGTGGAATTGGGCTGGAAGCTGGAGGGGACAAGGTAGGAAGCATTTATAAGAGCTATTATCTCTGAATCCAGCTGTGATATGTAGGATTGCAAATGACTAAACGCAGGAGAAAGGGCTTGGGCTTGTACCGAGTCAGTATTTACTGAGTCACTAATCCCACTTCCATGTCCCTGTGGTCTTCTGGACAACCACTAACCTGGCTTAGCCTCAAGTGCTTAATTGAACATACACACAAGGGAACGTATCATTGGCTTCTAGTTTAATGGCTGCCAAAAAAGACAGCAAATTTTATCTGCAGCAGCAGCAGCAGAATACTTTGCAAGGGAAAAGGTGTCGGTGCTTTTAGGAGATGGTGAGTGTCCTCATTTCCATCTCCTAGATGGGGAAAGAGAGACAAAAGGAGGAGAAGCAACTACCCAGCTCATGGATCCAGATGAGCTCTTTGCAAAGACCAGATCTCCCAGTTCAGAAGCCCTGTGCCACTAGACCTTGATTGTATGAAAGCAGCCAGCACGGAACCATTCCTCTCACAGCCTGGATCCAGAGACTTCCCATAAATGGCTCAGCTGTGAGGCTTTAGTCTGGGTTTGTAGAACTGCACCACCTATTTTATATGGCGTAATAAAAGACCTTTAAGAACATGAGCTGTAATTATAAACTGTAAATGCTTCCTAGTGCTATGACTACAATTATTTTGAAAAGGAGTGTGTGCATGTCAACAAGAACATCCCTAAAACAAGGTTGCTCTGCTACAGTTTTGCACAGGTGGCTTCCCAAGCACTGGATCTTCTACACAGGGTCTGAGGACAGCTGAAGACCCTTTCTAGACTGTAACATCAGGCTGAGAGAGAAAACCACCTTTATTTCTAGGACTTTTCTTTTCAGGAATCAGTAAGGTGCATTAAAAAGAAAAACCCATATTGAAAAAAAAAAAAAAGAGAGGAAGTTTTATGAGGCACAGTGTCAAGAGATTATGAACACAGTGAAAGAAATACAAAACCAGAATCCTGTGCCAAAAAAATGGCTGGTCCAACAGGCAGGAGTCTTGGTATTAATTAGTTGTGTAAACTCTGACCAGTTTACTCAGTCTCTCAGTTCACTTATCTGGAAAATGGGGATATTGCTTCATCCCTGTGAAGTGTAGTCAGACAGAAATAGCATTCTTGCTTCATTTCTCATTCTCATCTTACTCCCTCCTGCTGCTTTTACCATCTCAGCATTGTCCTCGTTTCCCCTATGTGTCAATAGTACATTTTTTTGTCCTTCAGCAGCAGCCCACCTTTCATTTGCATAGCCCTCTTCATCTTCAGCAATCCCAGAGCTCTCTGAGACACTTCTGAGAGGAAAGGACACAAGGTTGTGACAACATGCAGCTCCACCTCAGTGAAGCTGATGATACAAGAAGCTTCACCCAGTGGAGAGGGTTAAGAAAAGCAAAGTGATTTAAGCCTAACAGAGATTGTGATGTGGAAAGAGAGATACAACAGGTAAACAAAAGCAACTCCAGAAAGACCAAGTCCTTTAGCAGCAGTACTGTGGAGATGAGTAGGTTTAGGGAGAAGAGGTTTATATGACTTTCTCCAATCCCTTGGAATTCTTTAGAAGTCTCCAATTTAGGTACTTTTACAGTAAAACCAGCTTCATTTCAAGTAACCAGTGGGACTGCAGCAACTGCAGGCACCAGCTAGAGCCTTCATACTCTCTACAATACCCTCTTCTAATCCATTCCTTATTGTTCACTGTCCTTCCTGAAATATGGTCTTTGAATCATGCCCAGCTCTCCAGATGTGGTCTGACTAAGCTCTTTGTACATGCCATAATGACCTCTCTTTCCTTGCGTTCAATTCTCCTATTTATACATCCCATGATCTGTACCCTTGCCAAACACAAAGAGGATGGTAAATTTATATCCTCTGTCACTCCCCAGTTCCTTTTCTTAGGGAATGTCTAGATGGAGAATCCGAGCAGGATAGTACTCCAGAATAATCCCATGCAATCCCTTCTCAGCTGCTCCAGAGTAATCCTTTGAAAGAGCTTCCTCTACATGATCCCTCTCCATCAACTTCTTCATGCAGGTGAGCCCTTGGCCTGATAAAACCTGCCCTCGTTAGGCTTTCCTGGCTGTAGAAAACATGCCATTAAGATAAAATTGGTGAAACTGTGGTCACTTAATAATTAGCATCAAGACTGCAATTACATCAGTTAATGACTTAAAATGTCAGAGCATCGCAAGACAAAAGCCATGAGGAAACAGGAACTCAGCAGTAACCAAACTACTGCTCCTAAAGGACTGGTCGTTTTTAGATGACTCAAGGACTGTCTCCATCATCTGTCAGCAACACCAGCCCTCTGCTGCACAGCTATGCTGCTTGGATTCTGTCAGGGTGAGACATGCCTCTGTCTGTCATTATAAACCAGAAATTTTATCTAAGGGCAGCACAGCACAGTCCTGACACCTCTGGAGCCTCTGACACCTCCAAGTGTGAGCTCAGGAGGGCACGGTGTGGGGGCTTGCATGCACACCATGCCAGCAGACAAAAGTGATTCAGGTTTTGAGTCATTGGCCAGACAACACAAAACTCCAGGTGGGTGTATCCTGGGTAGCTCACGAGGAGAAAAAAACCACCAGTGTATTGTAGATGTGATACCCAGAGTTTAATCTCCACTGCTGTTGTCACTATAGCTACAGTAAATTCCTCACACCAGCATTTACCTGCATGAGTAGTCCATGAATCACAAGCTTTGTCATTTTTACCCCAAAACTGCCTAGAGCCCAACATTAGCTTTGGTGAGCAGGAGTTTTTGGTACCAGTATAAACACACACCTCCACCACACAGACCAGGGAGGTTGTGTCTGCCACCTGCCACTGGACAGGGCTTGCTGTCCAGGAGGGTTTTGATAACGCTGAAGACCATCAACAATTCTCAGAACAGAAGCTATTCCTCTTTCAATTTCCTCATTCAATTTCCTGACACACACACTTGGAAGCATTTGGCAGGTTTTTTCCCCACAACAGAGCAGATCAGTCTCTTGCTAATGAGACCATTTTGCAACTTTCTGCTTCCTCACATCAAAGCATCCTGGAGACCTTATCAACAATGAGCAACTGTTTAGAGACTAATTAGGAATTCCACTTACTCATCCACTGCTGAATTTTGTCCTCGACCTTTGCACCACCTTAGCCTATTTCTCACATCACACGTGGACCTAAAGGACCATCTCATACCATCTACATTCATGCTTGGCTTTCTTCCATGATGTATTTCTGCCATGCCTCTAGCTCTGGCTTCCAGCACCCAGTTTACTCTCTGCTTCTGCAGCTGCATTCTTCTCTCTTGTCTCCTCCATCACCTACTCATCATCATCATCATCATCATCATGATGCCACCACTCTTCCCAGGACTCAGTCTTTCAAGGCTCAATGCCAGCTACAAACAAAAATAGATAGGATATCTATTTCTGAACGTACCCTTTAGGGGTAGTGACACTGTAAGAATTTGGCAATATTTGTAAAGCTAGCAGAAGAAAAAAACCCAACAACTCCACTACAAGGTTCTGGCCTGTCTCTCCCACTGCTGAAGTGCCAAATGCATTTCAGAGTCTAAGGCTCCTGGCTGTAGCCATTTATAGTTTGTATAAAAAGCATAACTTGTACACTTCCATTAGAGCCCTAAATATAACTGCCCTCAGCAAGCATTCACTCTTCAAACAGGACCTCTTTGAATTCTGTTTTCCAAAGAATGCTGTTGCCACTGTATTATTTATAGACATTTACATTAAGATCTAAATACTTGCTCAGGACATCGCTCAGATTAACGGATCCCCAGAATTGTTCTAGAACTCAGTATAGCTCAGAAGAAAACCAGGTTGTCTGTATTTTTATTCCAGAAATTCTATTCTATTCTATTTTTTTTTTTTGCATAAGCTTAAAAAGCAGCAATGTTTATTGTGCTCAGATTCACAGCTCTTTGAAGAACCTGGAAACACTACCCCAGGTTTCAGTTTTTTAACCTAACATCTGTGTAAAGGATGAAAATTAGAATGTCCCTCTTGTATCTTTTTCAGCAAGGTAAATAGAGTTTGATATCTTTAATAGCCACGATCCAATCATTGATTTTGCCAGTTTGCCATCTCCTTAAAGCTTTCTGGCACGTGAGTTTCCAGTTACACCATTTCATAGCACACAATTATTTTCTGGACACTGAAACATCATTACTTGCTGAGGTGACCTCCTTCAGGTGAGATGATGAAAAAATGGGAAAAATTGCCTTACAGTAGAAGTAAAAGAAGGAAAGTGTCTTTTAGAGAAGTCAGGTTCTTGTTGCTTTACAGTACTGTGCAAACACAGGGACACTGGCAGAGTCCCCAGGAGGAACAACACCATGGAGTAGCTCAGAGTGAGCAGAGACGTGTCAGCAGAGCTTTGGCCAGCACACAGCCACAGCTCCAGATACAAAAGTGGTTGTTCTCACAGACAATAAGCAATAAAAACATCAGGATTTTGTGCCCACAATTTCTACCAGAGAGAGAACCAAAATAATTTTTTTTTTAAACGTTATGGAAGTCTTGCTGCTAACTGCAAAATAAAGTGGCATTTCTTGTGCTTTGGCCAGAAGAGCAGCTCAGCCCCGTCCCCATCACTGCTGAAAAATCGTGTGGGACTTGAGGAGCAGGAAAAACTCTGGGATACTTACTCACTTCTCTGCGACCCTGTGGCCTGCTCTTCTAAATACCTTCCAAAACCAGGAAGCTAATTATCTTTCAAGTAATCTTGAACGATGTTGTGCTAAAAGACCTTGCCCACAGTTGTGGTCAGAGGCTGTTCAACCAGCAGGACCACGGCAACCCACCTACTGGAGAAGGTGACCAGAGGAGGGACAGAAGCTGACTGCAACCAACCACCACACAGCTATTCCCATTTTGCAATCCTCTCCCCCTTTTCAGCTATACTGTGGGTTTGTTTTTTTTTTTTTAATAAATGATCATAATATTAACTCTGTCTCTAAAATTTCCACATTTATTAGGCTATAAGATAAAATCCATAGTTTTGATTTTGTAGGTTCCCTGC
>NW_008631632.1:61969-124193 GCF_000691845.1 Merops nubicus
GCTGAACCCAGACTACGTTGCTCTACATTGTGATTTTCTCCCTGATGGCAACGTGCAGCAGAGATGCACAGCATGGAAGTACTGGAAAAGCAAAGGTCCATCCCACAGAAATAATCCCTCACCACAGAAGGAATGGCTTTTTGGATCCAGCTGTTTGTATGCAACCACTATATCCTAGTAATATTAATAGCTCTGACTAGTGCCAAGGGAAAGAAAATGGCTTAAAAGGCTTTTTAAATTTGTCATGGATGAAAGCAAAACGCTAGAAGCATGGCAGAGGCAGATTTGGGGAGGCTCAGCTATCTAAGAATACTTTTTTCTCAAATGGCACTCTGTTCCTTTCACCATATGACTGAAGCAACAGTTTGAACAAGAGACTGTTCTGTTAGAACAGGACGAGCTGGTAAAGGCCAAAACCAGACAGCACTGCAGCTCCATTTAGGGAATTTCAAAATGCAGATAGGAATAAACCTTGGAATAGGAGCTAGAAGACATCACTCGGATCTGAAACCAAGGTGCTCCACTACGCTGGGTTATTTGGAGTTGAATTTTTACTTTAGACCCCACTTTTTCCCCCAAAGAAATATGACAGTAACGGGGAAGGGCAAGGAACACACAGGAGACTCAGAGGGGCTGGAAATAGACACGTGGAAGAAGGATGGTGGGAAAGGAACAGGGAAAAAAAACCCAAACATTCCTTATGAAGGAACTAGTGAAAGAATGGGAGAGTGCTGGAGAACAGTCCAGAAAGTAAAAGCCACTTCTGCTTTCTTCTCTGGGAAATTTTGTGTTTTTCCTAAAAATTGTCAGGATCTTGAAGAACTTATAATCTTCTACAGCCTTTAACCCCTGATATAATTTGTCTCCCTTCCCCTCACCTTGTTCCCTGAGAAGTGGCACAGCAAAAACAGGGTGATGCCAGCAATGGAACCTGATACCCACTGGAGCTAGCTGGGCAAGTCATGTCCCTTCATGGGCTCATTTCCAGATCACCATCATCAGATACAAAGAAAAAGGAATCAATTTTTTAATACTGAGCTTTCATACCTGAAGGTGCTTGGTTTGGTTTTATGTTTGCTGTTTTACAGTTCTTGAGGGCAGGATAATCAAACACAAGCAGAAAAACACTACAGTCTCCTAACTACCTATTTTCTTCACCTTCCTGCCCTGTTCTTACTAATAAATCACTGATTTACTTTTACAGCCCTGCAGGCCTGACTGCTGCTTCTTCATCTCAGTAGGAGCCAAATGATGATTGAGATGCCAATATATTAGCCTGGCCTGATTCAAAGAAGGATAAGGAACAAAGCATTTGTGCAGAGCAAAGATAAATGGATATAAATCAAGTGCTGAGCCATTTTCTGTGATGGATTAGCACCTTTCTTTGACCTAATAATGTCCAGGGGTCTCGATGCTGACAGCAACTAATGTGGAAATCTCTGTGCTGTGTAAAGTCAGTAGGAATCCTGATCTCCAGCTGCACTATTACCCTATTTGTATTTTGCTGGGTGTCTCATTCAGGTGTAAGCCATTTGTCTCCTTCACCTCACCTTGAGAAATGTCCCTACAGTCTCCACCAACCTATCTCTAGAGTCTAGGAGAGATTTCTTCCACTCCCTCTTTGAGTTTCTCCCTGGAATCCTATTTTTACTGGTAAAGCAGCAGGCCACAGATGGCACTTACCCAACTCGAGGACTGGACAGAAAAGCTTTCTCAGTACCTGGTGATGTTTCTAAGAGTATAAAACTACACAAAGCCAGCAGCAAAAAGCAGATGTTTGGATCAAATCTGGCCACTGCAATTTTAACAAAAACAGAGAACAGCAAAAAAAAAAAAAAACAAAACCAAATTAATTGCTATGCAGAGGGAAATACACTGGGAGTCAAACCCAAACCTCTCAGTTTTGGCCATATGCAGTGGCTAGAGATATATTATACACTGTTTAAAAATCCTTGCATCACTGAGGGGTGGCAAAAGCTGCAGCTTTTGAGAGCAGGAAAGTCTGTTAGACTTTTATAGCAGCTTCATGTTCCTGGCCTCTGCTTTTGACAGAATTGGAATTTGTGTGGTTGTGTCATAAGATGCTTTGGAAAACAGAAGGATGTGTCTCTTTTTTTGTGTGTTATCCCCTCTCTCAGTAGGTTTAGCTTTGGTAATGTCAACTCTTTGCCTCAGCACGAGCACTGTACAAACACAGTTTAAAAAAGGGGCAGTGGGAACATGTTTTGGGGCAAAGGGGGTGGTGAGACTGCAGCAGCCTCAAGTTAGCTGGGCTTAAGCTGCCACAAAAATCTTACATTGCCACCACATCTTGTAGAAATACAAGAAACTGCTGAAATGCTGAAAATCATAATTCATCTCTTCTGCTTTTAGAGAAAATAGTAAAAGACTGACATTTAGAAATTAGCTGAAAACTTATCTGCAGTTTTGGCATTCTGGGACAAAGGGAATTCGCCAAGTGCGAGAAGTTGTTTATAAGAAAAGAAACAGAGAACTGGAAATAATTCCAGAAAATTTATTATGAACCACCTGACTGTAGCCAAGCTATTACATCAGCCTAGATAGCCTGAGAACTGGAACAATATTACTCTCAAATTAGCAAGTTGCTTGGTACAACAGGCAGGGAGAAATGGTTTTGCAGGAGGTCTGGGTTCTCTCCCCAGCTCTGCTAGGGACCATGGGCAAGCTTGCTCCTCTGCCTCCAAACTTCCTACCTGCAACCAGAAATAAAGGCATTTCTTCTCTTTACTCCTCAAGGCTGGTTTCTGGGTGGTTGTTTTTGTTGGCAGAGAGGGAAATGGTGTGTTTTTGTTTTTAAAATACCGTAAGATTCTCAGGACAGTGAGCAGCTCTTATTAACACTTCCAGAGCCTGCTGTTCTCAGATGTGAGCTTTCTTGGTTCAGGCTTGAAGATAGATGAATGCAAGACAGCTCAGATCCAAAAGCACAGAGCCCCTGGTGCTGCTGCTGAGTTAGACTTAAGTATAGTGCCAGTGTGCCAAGGAATTCTATGTGTGGTGCTGCGTTTGAAAAAGGAAAAGCCAACACTTGCAAAAAGGCCAGTTGGTGCTTAAGTCTTTTAAAGATCATAACCAGAGAACAGTTTTTTAATATTTAGACAGTTTCACTCCAAAATAAATTACAGCATTGAGCTAGTTAAAGTGCAACAGCTCATCTAACAACCTTCTCTTCTCCTACCAATGCAATCAGAGCACACGTGTCCCCAGCTTCAGCTGCAGGGTTATTCCTCTCATTTAGCCCAACTGATAAATTACCTATTTTATGAGAGTCTAAGAAGCCAAGACTCATAAACTCTTTGATGGAGCTGGCATGACATCATTAATTCTGAAGCGGTGTTATGGATGCCTTTTATCTTGAAGTCTCTGAAAGAACTTCATTCTGCTTTAAACAAGGTAGTTCCCAGGCAGTGCTTCCTGGAAGAAGGAACTACAGCCACTGCTGGGGTGACATGAAAACAAAACCCAGCAGCTGCCCACGCACAGCAATGCTGTCCTACCAATTAAGAAAGCAAAACTACTAACCCACAGACACAGAAAATGTTCAGCCCTTCTCAGGAACCAGCCAGGAACCCATTGGCTGCTTTTTCCCAGCTCAGAACAATTCATTTATCTCCTGATGTGGTGACTTCACATACCACATCCTTAGAGGTACAACTGCTCAAGCTCACATCACTTGTTTTCTGAGAGCTGGAATTCTAATGAAGCATCCTGATACAGTCTAACAGGAACAAAACCTTTCCAACTGCTTTAACTCACGTGTGAAACGTGTGATTCAAAATTCTCTTCATTTCCTGGCCTCACCTGTTGTGTAAAGCTGCTGCTGTGGACTTTTTAACAGCTGCTACGTTCAGCCCTGAAGGGTCAGGAAAATGTGACCTCTGAGTGTCCTTGACATTACTCACACAGATGTGTTGACTAATTGGCCATATTAAAATGTTTTGCAACACCAGCTAACTGCTGAGGAAGTACAAACATTACTGTTGCCTTACAGAAAAAGAACAAAGTTCTGCAACTGAGGAAAAAAAGGTAGGAAACCCTCTGCTCACACACATGCAGCTTGTGTTCCCCAGTACAGTGCAAACATCAGGACATGGGGAAATAGGTTTCCAGGACACTTGTTGACAGCCTCTGTGCAAGGCTTTTTTCTTTAAGTTTTCTTTCTGTCTATACATAAATTCTGCTTGGTAGAATGTTACCTCCTCATAAAGGAGATCTTTAGGCAGATTTTTTTGAAAGACTTCTTTTTCTACTCTTACCATCTCTCCCTGCCCCACACACACTCAAGAGCTCTCATGAAAGAAGACATGAAATGAGGTTCAGCTTCTGAGTATTTAGCTCCTATGATGGTGAATCCTCTTAAACAGCTCCAGTAATCTCCCACTAGTCTCCCATCAAAGCTAACATTTAGGGGGAAAAAAAAAAAAAATAGAATAATCTCTTAATCCTTCTGGGATGGGGGAAGTTCCAGGATACAACACTGCACCAAAAGCATTCAGTATCTGTGCTAAAATTTCCATTAAATCCTCAAATATCAGGATGAAGTGGCTCCCTCCAATTTATCAGCAAGTTTCCTCCCTGTGAGACACATCCCTGAACACCAAGGGCATCCTCAGATGGAAAAGTACAACCCCTAAGTGTGCGTGACAGAGCACATCAGCCACAACTACAGAAGCTCTTGTGCCTTCACTGATTTCAGCTGAGTGACCTCATGCACTGCCTTGAGTAAGAACTGTGTTGCATCAAACCACAAAAAGTTCAGCTCTTCCTAAGTTTGATCACATCAACCCTAAGATTCATGTTAGGTCATAATCATACCATGGTTCACATTTTATATATATTTTTTATCTATAGAGTATATAAATCTTGTAAGCAAGTAGCTAATGGAAAGCAGAGTGCAGGAAATTTTACAGGGCAAAAAGAGGCCACCTGCCTCAAAGAGGTTATGGTGATCTTTTTGCCAAATATGTTCCCTACAAATAAAAGTCAAATGCATTTGTTGCATCAGGTTTTATTCCCTATTTTGCTTTTTGCATTTTATAATGAAAAGAAATCCACTTCAGATGTATTAGCCTTTCTCTTCTCCCCACCAAGCACCCAAACATTGGGGTTTTTTTTTTTGTACCTGCATCTGTACTCTGCCTGAAACCTGAGGCTCAGGTTTCAAACTACCATGAAAGGCTGTGATGGAGAGTGTGGGCCCATGGGCACACTGTACTGCCCAAAATCTGGTACAGAACTAGGCTTAAAGACATCATTGTCCATTCCTCTTCCAAACGTGGTTAAAGTTCTGAGGCTCGGGTCTAAGTGTGACCTTTAGGACCTGCTTCCAACTCTGCATTCCTGAGGTAGGAAGGAAGGGGTCTCTCTGATTCTCATCTCATAGACTGAAAAAAACAAACCAAGAATTCCTCCTGCCCTTTCTTCTGGGGTGTGACAAACAGAGCTAGCCCACTCTTCCCAGGAACACGGATTTCTGCACTTGAATCAGCTCAGCCCTTCCTCCTTTGAAAGCAGTGTTCTGTTTTAAACAATCCCTCCACAGCCCCTTTCTTCAGCTGCCCCAGCTCCTGCACAAAGGCAAGATCAGTATCACTGCCTTTGTTTTCCAGCAGGAGAAATGGAGACACAGGCATCAAAGCCCTTGCCCAGCACCATCCCTCAGGACCGTGGTGGAGCAGGAAACCCAGAGCTCTGGAAGTCTGACTCTAGGGAGAAGGGTGGGAGCACAGAAGGGGTGATCCATAATTCCTTTGGTTCCTTGTTTCTCCTCAGGGATAGTGCCAGCAAGACCTGCACCACTATAAAACAAAAAAAAACTAGAGAAAAAGAGCCTAGAAGGAAGGGGCAACATGAAGTGTGAGACCTCTCAGACTCTCCCTCCTCACACAAGCATCACTGTTTGGCCTCGTGGCTTCTGTGCACCAGACTCACAGCTTCCAAGACTTTTCCACAACAATATCCAACCCCCTGTTCCAGCACAGTATTCTGGATGATTTTTCCAGTGCACACACATTCCCCCAGCTGACTTCTTTCGTTTCCAAGTTATTGTACCATTAGGATGACAACACCAGATTTATTACACTGTGGATGCATCTTAAATAACCCAGCGAGGCGCTGACATTCCCTGCTCTGGATGGGGCCTGTGCAAACCCCTCTCTCCTGCTGGAAGGACAAGCTGGGATCAGATGGATGTGGAGTTTTTCAGCAGGGGATGATTAAAAATAAAAATCTGGAGGAGGGTAGGTATTTTCAAGAAAAACTTCTCTATTCTCAGAAGAAAAGGAAAACTATTTTGAGGCAGCATTATAAAACACAAGACAGAGGTTACAGTGGGAAAAGACTTAGTAGGCTGTAAATGCAACAGTAGGTTTAGTACATAGCTCAGGGGACCTGGCAGCAGAAATATTGAATTTATTCCAGTCTCCCACTAAATCATGTGACTGAGGCATTTCCCTCAGCTTTCTCATCTGTTAAACAGTTAACAATACTGCTTCCACTTCTGATGCCCCAGAGACGCTTTGAAAATGCATCAAAATGCATTGATGTGAACACTAAATCTGTGATTCACTGAGATAAAAGGTCAAACATATTTTATATAAAACATAAGGCTCTATATCACAGAATGGTTTAGGTTGGAAGTGACCTGTAAAGACAATTGGTTCCAACTGCCCTGCCACAGGTAGGGACAACTCCAGTAGACAAAGTTGCTCAAAGCCCCCTCCAACCACATCTTGGATACCTACAGTGATGGAGCATCCACAGTTCCCCTTGGCAACTTGTTCCACTGTCTCACAACCCTCAGAGTGAAAAGCTTTCTCCTAATTTCTAACCTAAATCTCCCCTCTTCCAGTTTGAAGCCATTACCCCTTGTCCTATCACTACAAGCCCTTGTACAAAGTCTCTCCCAGCTTTCTTGTAGGCCCCCTTCACATACTGGAAGGCTCCAAGAAGGTCTCCCTGGAGCCTCCTCTTGTCCAGGCTGACTGTGTATCACAGAATACTATAGATCAGCCCCAAAGCAAGGCTACTTCATAATTCTGGTTTTCCTCCAAAGTACTCCTGGGTTAAAAATAACCAACCAAACAGCAAGACAACCCTCAGCAAACAGTCATGACAAAGTTAGCAGCTTCTCAAATGCAAGTATTAACCTGAAGAGCAAGCAGGTTATTGTCTATAGTAAGGTAGGAGCTGATGTAATTACAGATTTCTGGTATCCACAATTAAAAGCCTAATTCTCAACCTACACAGACCACAAAGCAGAGCAAGGGAACAGCCCAGAAGTGTTCTGCCTAGACCCACCCCCTAAGCACAGAGGCTGGGCCTGGCCACAACACTGGTGTCCTGATGGCAAGTCCACTTTTTTCTATTGAGAGAAAACATTTTCAAAACCAATTATTCAGCAAAGGTGCTGATTTGCAGCAAATTCTGAGATAAGGCTAAAATCTGTCTGTGCTCTCCTGGATTTTTAGAAGGTTGAATGGAGATGAAGGTGAGCCCAGTGGGAACTGGCAAATGACTTATAAAGATCACCAGTTACACATATAGGAAATTCTCTTTATTGCCAGTATCTGACTAGACAGGAAAAATAAATCAATCTGTTGTGGTTAGACCAGAGGAGACACAGCTTCACCAGGCATCTTCACTTTGTGCTTCATACAAAGCTTCACTCTGTTTGAAACTTTGAGTCCTGCAGCAAGAGACGAGCACAAGACTTGGTCTGTCACAAGGTAGACTACAGAAGGACTTTGTCCCAGGCACAGAAACAGGACATCATGCTTCTCACACTATCTCCCCAGTTGGGTCTTTTGTTCAGGGTCTGTGGGACATTTTATTCCCATCCAGGAACTAGGGAATAATATGAGTGTGCTGGAAGAAGGGCCACGGGTGGATGAAGTAAGAGTCAGAGCACAGCAGAACAGGTTCCTGTGGGTGCCTGGAGAGCTGAGCTCCAGAGAGGACAGTTTACCACAGTTCTGCAATGAGTAATGGATCCTCACAGCTTCCAGACAGAGCATGTGATCCATTTAACTTCAGAGCAGAGGGAAAGGCCTTTCCTGGACTCTATCACAGAATGGGCTGGAAGGGCCCTCAAAGGCTCTTCAGACAACTGGAGGAGCTCACGTGCTCCTCCAGCACCTCTCCCATGGACCCAGCCCCTACTGAAACCCAGCTTACCATTCTCTGCATTACTTTGTTGGTGACAAGTTGTCAGTTTTAAAATGAAAGTTTTTTCTTATTTCCTTCCTTGCAGCTTTCCACCTTCCCTGCTGGTTCTGAGCAACTTCAGCTTCATCTGACATTGGGGACATCACCTCTGCTGGGACCTGCTGCTGCACCCCCTGGGGGCTCTGGCACAGTGAGTCTGAACTGCATCCAAGCTTTGACAGGCAGAGCTGTCCTTCCTCAAGGACCAGCCAAAGACATGGGGCTGATTTCCTCATGTAAAAGAGACTGATTTTTATTTTCATTCCAAACCAATCCCTTCCCAAAATACAAAGGCAAGTAAGTGGTCAGCTCAGCCTCTCCCCTGCCTTTCACAAGGCCATGGCTAAGGGTTGGCAGGCTCACAGCCAGACTGGGGAATGGATGACTTCCCCCTCCACACTCTTCTCAAAAGCATAACATCTTGGCTCAGCCTAATGCCTCTTTCATCTCTTCTCAACATTCATGCATTCTCCTGACCAACTAGAATGCAACTGCTGTGACACAGTCCATTTTTTTTTTAAATAAACTTTCCTTGTTCATTTTATTATTCAGCATCATCTGTCTGATCCTGCACTGTGGCAGTGACCATAAATCACAGCATAAACCAGCCTGAAATAACTTTTTCTTGTTATTAATTTGTTGAAGAGCCTATCAGCTTATCCGGCCACGTAGAAAGGCTGAATAGCTACCTCATAAACCACAAAAAACCAGAACAGAAGACCCAAGGTACAAGCTGTAGCTCATACCACTGGAATAAAGGTCTGAGAGTGGCACAGAGGCACCTCTTGCCATTATTCCCATATTTATGGTACTCCAAAATAGTATTTTTTAGATCGTTTGCCATACTACAGCAGAAAGAGATCAATTCCATGGGAAATGGTGGAAACCCAGAGCTATTTACAGAACTGTAACTCCAACTTCCTGCAGCTTCACACAATTGCTGGTTTCTCTGTCAGAGCAGTTAGGAGCAGAGATGTCCAACTTCTTCTCTGGCATGGAATGCCAACCACTCTTCCCTGATGCTTTACTTCAGAGGCTTTCCTTCTAACCTGCAGACACAAGGTGTGCAAGAGTCACACACAGCACTAGATTCCACTTTACACCACTCCCACCTCCCAGCAATTTCATTGCAGCTTCCCTGGAGTACCCTCTGCTTTGTACTGCCCAAGGAAATCCAAATCATGTTCTCACAAAGCCTTTCACCAGCTAACCCAGCCAGGGTTCTGTGGCTCAGAGCTATGAAGGCAGAAGCCAGAAGTGGAACAGTTCCTTGGGGATCTCTCCACATCTTCTGAAAAATGAATCCCAGGAGAGTGGTTCCCTTTGAGTTTCACAAGGCAACAAAAGCCTGCCTGGGAGTCTGTTTGGGATTACCAAATTAGAAGGTTAAAAATCAAGTGTTATGGCTACCAAAGAATTAGGGGGGAAAAAAAGAAAAACCTACCAAAAAAGCACTTGCTGTATTTTACTCATTAGACTGCATCAAACTGAAGCCTCATGGAAAGGACAGGAAAAGAGTTATTCACACTCTAAATTCTTTTCCAATTTTTGTGGTTTACCAGTCACATTTTTCTGCCTAACACTTTGCTTCTCTGCTCTTCTGCTCAGGGACAGAGCCTTGCAGACAATAAAATGGTTTAAGTGATTACAGAGAGTTTTATTCAAAATAAAACTGTAAAATTGCAATGGGAACTCACATTGGGCCACTAGTAGGGTCACTCTAACTGTACTGGAGCCTACTACCAGATGTCTAATTCTGGATCTCCTCATGGGTGGCAGCTCTCTGGTTGACAAGACAGACTACAGCCCACGCTGGACATGCTGCTCCTGCTGTTCACCAAGGTTTTGGGTCAGTTTCTTCACATTTAACACTGAAAAACAGCAATCTGTGGAGGTTAGTCTCCCCTTAGAGCTTCAACAAGTGATGCTGGCTGTATCCAGAGCACCTCCAGTAACAGCCTCAGAGTCCCTGGCCAGATGACTTGTGCCCTTGCACCAATACCATCCCAGGGCTACAGCTTTGGTTCAAAGTTGCCCTAAATGTCTGCTGGCTGACTCACTGCAGATGAGAAGCAGGATCTTATCTGACAAGCAGGCAATATGGTCTCTTCTCCCAAGGAACAAGCAATGGGACAAGAGGAAACAGCTTCAAGTTGTGCCAGAGGAGGTTGAGGTTGGATATGAGGAAAAATGTCTTCTCCACCACGGTTGTCCAGGTCTGTGCCAGGCTGCCCAGGGCAGTGGTGGAGTCCCCACCCCTAGAGGGGTTTCCAAGCTGTGGAGATGTGGGGTGAGGGACACAGGGCAGTGGGGACCTGGCACTGCTGGGGAAGGGTTGGACTCAATGACCTTAAAGATTTCTTCCAACCAAAACTCTTCTATGATTCTATGAATCAAGCTCTATGTGCAAGCTCAAGCCTCAATGGCTCAAGAGGCCATGGCAGACAACCTCAATATTTAATTTCTGTGAGACACGACCCTTCCCAGCCACACAGGAACAACTGAGGATCAGACTGTTAAGCTTGGATAGAAGGGTGGCACAGGCTGCTTCAACCAACAGTCAGACTAAGTCACTAGGGTACCATCAGCCTGCTTGGCATGGCAGCACCAGCCCGGGTGCTTTTGCAGACCACAGGAAGGTGAAGAACACACATGAGGGTTGAATTAATAACTCAGTTTGTGTTAAGAGTTGAGGAAGAGGGAACAGAGCAGGGGTAGAGTGTAACTGGATCCCAGCTTGGGAGGAAGGGCACGGCTGTGCTCGGCGTGTACGGAGGAAGGAAAGCCAGAAAACCTTGTCAGAGTTGACCACACTTGCTTTTCCACAACTGAGGTTTCCAGCCACTCTTTTTACTACAAAAGAAACAAAATAAATATAAGCAAAGTAGAGGATTTAGGCAAGCTCTGTGGGTGTGGGAGCAGGACATATGACATAAGCTTGTATCACAGCAAGACTGTGAATCATACGGTAATGGAGGGAGAAGTTCCTGCCCAAACAATACCCACAGTGTTGGGCTACAGGTCTTGTAGGCAACCATGCTGAGCTCAGACTGAGAGCTAGAAAAAGCCCACAGTGCTGACAAAATGGAAGCCCCTAAGAGACACAGAGAACAGGAAAAAAAACCCATTAGACATCCTGGGCTCTCCAACAGTCACAGTTTATCCATCTCCAAGAACAGAACCACCTCAGACCTACAGTGAAAACTCAGGCTCCCCCTTCATTCCACAATCTCCCTGCTGAAAACTTGCCCCATAAGTTAATAATTAATTAAATACAACAGATTTAAAGACATTCTCAGATGCTTTTTAACGCCACCAAACTGTTATATGCTATGTTAAGTAAACCCCCAAATACCCTAACTAAAATTACCAGTTTTCTGTTTTTCACCAACCCCCCAAAAAGAAACCAACCAATCAGAGTCATTAGAGAAGAGGCAGGACTGAGGATTTGTCTTAAGATTTTCTGTGGAAAAGTCACCTTCAGAGTAAGACTTCCAGCCCCCTGGAAGAGCAGCTTTTTTTGTCAGCCCAACTGACTCATTCATCATTCAAAGCCAGAAGACCTTTCTTTTTTTTAGAAGACTAAAATCCAAATTTAGTAAAACATTTCAGAAAAGTAACAGTAACAGGAAAAGGCAGCAAAAAGTCCAAGTCAAGCAGGAGATGTTGAGCTGGCTTGGAATTTGGCTCTGACTGAGATCTGGACAACTGGTGTCATGTACTCAGGAGAAAGACAAAGGCCTGGATGTCACCGCAAAATAATCCCACAGCTCAGAGAAGAGGAAAGAAGTGGCACTCAACAGAACACAAGGAATATGCAAGCCTAAACAGTAAATGCCAGAGCTGAAGATTAAAATAAATCACAGCTGAAGCAGATCTAGAGAAAACCACAAGCATAATAAAAAACAGACAGAAAAACACAACGTAGCTGGGTCACTAGCTATGAGTTTTCACTGATAATGTTTCCAGTAAGTCCCAGAAAATAAATCTCATTGTGGAGCCTATAAGAACAGCCCTTCTGAGTTTCAAGAGTGTTTACATGCACAGATGCCTGAGACTGAGCAGTGGGTTTTAAGAAACATAGTCTATGATTTCTACAAACCAGTGTAGCTGCACAGTTTTCTCTGAAATCACATCTGCACACACCGAGGGGAGGCAGAAAGGAAATATGCTCCTTAAAAACATGCCCCACTTCTTTTTACAAGCAAAACCACACACACACACTTTACCACTGTTAGCCCCTACTATAAGGCCAGTGTGACCAGCAGCCCCTCAAAGCTCAGGCTCTTGTGTTTGAATGTTCAAGAGTCACAGGAGTCCTCCAAGAAGGGCCATGTCCAGGAGCAACAAAAGCAAACAAATCCCAAATTGTTATGACTTTACAGCAGTCCTGCCTTTGCCCAGGAGAGGCTGGGGCACGAGCTGGAGTTGGATTTGTGGTACCAACCACGTTTTGTCAGCACAAGCACTGGCAAGCCAAGGGATCTACACCTGCCAGGGGCACGGCCTGGGAAAAGGCAGGACCAGCTTCTGCTGACAACAGTTAGCTGAGCTGTTCTGCCAGACTGAGCTGCTGTAATTCCACTTCCCTGTGCACACAACCCCCTTCTCCTCTCCTTAGGCCACCTCCAGCCACCTCTTTTACTTATTTCTTCTTCCATGGTTGTCAGAGGTCATCTCAGACTGAAAGCTCTTTAGGACAGAAAATGCAATGTCTGCACTGTGGGATTTGATCTATAGAAACAGCCAGAGGTGAGCTTTGGATTTGGTGGAGAGCTTATCATAGAATGGTTTGGGTTGGAAGGGATCTTAAAGATCATCTAGTTTCAACCCCCCCCTGCCACAAGCAAGGAGAATTCCCACTAGACCAGGCTGCTCAAAGCCCTCTCCAAGCTGGCCTTGAACACTTCCAGTGATGGAGCATCCACAGCTTCCCTGGGCAACCTGTGCCAGTGTCTCACCACCCTTATGGTGGGCTGCTCCTGCTCATAGACCATAACAGCTCTTTTAAACAGCTGCTGCCATATGTAACTAAACCTAGCAATGGCCCTTCTCCCCTGTAACAGCAGAGCACCCTGCACTACTAAACATTTTTCCTGAACTATCCCAAACAGAGCCATGGGCATATTTAAGGAGCCCACTGCAACAACAGGACTGCAGAGGTGGTGATGCTGAGAAGATTCTCACACAGAACTATGGCATCAAAGACCCATTTCTCCTCCTGTGTTCACCAGGATGCTGTGACACCACAGACTTCTGCAACTGAGGTACCAACATCAGCATGAGCAAAAAGAGACTGAGAGTCAGATCCTGTTCTGGCAGATGAAAGGCTTTGCAAAGCAAAGCACAGGCAACAGTTGGGCTGTGCATTACATGCCATTATCTGCAGACATGCTCATTAGAGCTTTAGCAGCCTCCAGATCTCTTACCTTAAAGAAACAATGGTAAGAATGGGCAAAGCAGTTTGGTAATTGGCATTGGCCAGGTAAAATAAGGATAAGTTAAGCTTGTGCTTTCCTTTCCTCTCAAAACTGGGAGAATCCCCCTTCCTCAGTGTTAAGCAGGGAAACAGAAGTACACCTACACATGCCCATCTTCCAGGCATCAGGCACCGAGCCAGCACCACACTCCTAGGCCAGCTACTGTCAGGTTCCTACCTCAGACTTGCTTTTGATGGGCTATATTCCTTTCTGCCTCACTTACACACCACACCTCGACAAAACCTTGGTGAAACCAAGTGCATTTCCAAGCAAATCATTTGCTCATCTTGAAGAGACTGAGAGTCTGGCTTGTATTCGTAGGAGGAAATGGTGAGGGACTTGCAAAGCCAGCCTTGCATAACCTCGTTGACATCAAAGGCTTGCCAGGGTTTTAAATCAGATCAAAATTTGACTATGCAGCATTTGCACTAGAAACAATCAAAACTCAGATATCCTCAGAAGCACTTTTTGATCCGCGCTCGAATTGTAACCAAGAACTTTTCTTTGCAATGCCTGTGCCTTTATTTTTTTTGATAAAGCAGGAGAGTTTAAGATAAGATTATTCACATTTAGGAAATCAATTTATAGGTCTTCAAAAGCAACTGCTTAAAATGTCTGAGCCCATGCAGAGAACACCAGCATATTAAACGTCTGACATGTTCAGTGAAGCATTTCTATAGAGAATTAAGAGTAGATAAGAAGGGTATGAGGAAAGAGGATAAACTGTAATCAGCAGGGGGGGTGGAAACCCAACCTATTACTTGCTAGGTTTTTTGAGAGGCAAATAACTGACCTGAATGAACACACAAATACCTGCTTACTGCATTACATTTTGCATCATGAATAATACATACACCTCCCCCTGTACTGAAAATAAAACTCTCATTTGAGCTTTCACTGTGCAGCTGGAGAGTCCAGAGATTAAATGACATCCTTAGGTTACAAGAGGAAAACATCCATAGGTTTGTAGCTTGTAAGCAAAACAGTTTTGTATTCTACCTGTTGGCCTAATTAATGAAAGGCATGGAGTGAAGCCAGAAGATGTTCACTACCTAGATGATGTTCACTGTCCATGGAGGGAGAGGACTTAGCAAAGAGAGGCCACGTTCTCAAAAGCAGCCTCATACAACCATGATGACAGCTCCCATCCTCCAAATTCACAGCTGAGGGACAAAGTTCCCCTAACAAAGGAGTTTAGTCAGGGTCACTTTCTGCACAGACAGTTCACAAATGCCTTTGTTCTTAGTCACCTAGATAAGACAAATTTACTCAGATGGAACTGATACATCAACAGCAACAAGGATTAATTGCCACATAACTAATTAATGGAAAAGTCTAGATGAAACGATAAACCAGTGGAAAGATTAAAGGGGGAAAAAAAAACCCTGAAGTGTGACATAGATCCTTCGTAAGCAGATCTGTTGGGTACCATTAGCACCCAGAGAGCATTGCTCTGTTTCTCCCTCTGCCATATAAAGTTGTAATGAATTATACAGCACAGCCTGGACACCTGAGATCTCCTCACTGTCAGCTACACTCTGAGGGGGAAAAGAACTTTGCAGATACCTGATACCACCTCAGCATCTGTTCCCTTGGTAGAGGATCTGCTTAACACGGCAGCCACCTCACGTGGCACGTTACAGATGAGAAAAAACAAAAAAAAAGGGAGGGGGTGTATTTAATTTCAAAATAGGCACTTTAGAGCTTATCACATCCATTTTATGGATGAAGCCAGCGAGGCACAGGGAGCTCACTGACCTGGGACAAGCCATTGGACCATGTCCTGCTTGGAGCCTGAGCTCCCTTTTTGGGCTGCAAGGTCCTGGAGTCTGTCAGATAAACTCAAGCAGGTTACACTGCATGTCACTGGCAGGAGGCACCTTGTCTACACAGACAACACAACTTTCACCTCAGAGGGTCCCAGAAAGGAATAATAAAAGGATTAAATCACCCCTAATCGATAATGAACTCCAGGTTTGTTTTGAACTGAGCTCACTCTTAAATCGTGTCCCTCACACTGAGTGACTCAGGGGATTGCTTTGGAATCAGGAATGTTTTGAATTGTTACATTCTGGATTTCATTATTCCCCTCTAGGCATGTGGATGCATTTGAGAGCCTGAAACTTCATTTGTAGAAATCCTGTTATAGCTGGAAAAGCAGGAATCAAACCAACCAGGACAGAATACGTGCTGATGCCTCTGAATCAGCATTCAAATTCCTTCAGCATTTACCACGTCTGGAAGGGGCAAGGGGAAAAAAAACAAGACAGACAAGAGGGTTTCCTTAGAGTGCCAGCAGTACACAACCACATGTGTGGTATGGGAAACAGTCTGGGTCTCTGCTTTGCAGAGGCTTTTTTCTACATGAAGCAGCTCATTGTGCAATACTTCCAATTCTATTCCTGTGCCTGGTTTACTGTTTCTCACCTTCCTACCAGCTGCTATCTCTGCAGTTAGGGAGAAATCAGTATTTTTTCCTTTTGACAGCAGACTTGTTGCTGCAAGTCTGATACATTTAACATTCTTTCTACCTGGTTCATTTACTAACACACAGCAATTAGCTTCCAGAAACAACTGGCACAGCTCAAAGGACTCGTTCACTGAGATTTGTAACCAATGTTTCTAGTCTGCGCCAACAAAAAAAAAGAAAATAAAAACGACAGAGTCTGTGTTCAAGATGAGACTTGAACCAAAGCCTCAGCCCAGCACAGCTCCTGCAAAGTGCTGACACCCAGGTGATAACAGCAAAGGAATGCACAGAAGCAGAAGGCTAAAATCTACAGTCCAAGTGGAGCTCAAATGTGGCTTCTGCTCCCTAGAGCCATTGTTCCTTTTGGTTCACTCCCAGCAGTAGTCAGAGAGGTTTTATGGGCAACTCAAATATAAGATGAGACCAAAAATTGATGGAGATACTGACCACACACATACTATACATTAATTTGATTTAAAAGACAACTATGAGTGCTTTCCTTTCTACAGCTACCTGCCTTCCCAGGAAACACTCAGCAGACAGCAATTAAATCACAGCCTCATGGTCCTTATGGCTTTACAGTAAATAGACATATATATGTCTGTCATATTTAAAACAGTGGGGGAAGTACTTATTTTGGGAGGGGTGGAGGCAGAAAGAATATTCTCCAGTGTTCAAAGGCAGAGGTGGGAAAATGAGGTGGCGAGATGGGCCCTAGGCCATGGTTTGTACAGTAAAAGGCCAACACTAAAGCAAAAACTCTGAAAGCTGCCTGGGATCACCACCAGGTCAATGGAGATTCCAAAAAGTTCAAATAAGAACAGTCCCTGTCTGGTTAGTGCAGGCAAGTGATACTGGCAGATAGAGGGGAGACTGACTTTGAAGACAAAAGATGATCTTGGGGTTCAAAGAACAAATCAAGAAGCAAGAGATCTCAGTCTCCACCACCTCAGACAGTTTCATCTCCCACTCAGTTGCTCCTTGCTGAATTTTCAAAACTCTTTCCATACAGAATCTCACACTGAACACAGTAAATGGCTGTTGGGAATCGAGAAATTCGAGATCTAACTTGGGCTCTTCATGTTCTCATTTGTAGAGGCAATAAACATCTCGCTGCTTCAAAGCCCTGAAGTTCTTTGAGATCCTCATAATGAAAACCCTGGGCAAAGGACAGTTACGACCTGTTATGTGATCACCACACCAACAGCCAAGCTTGCTCTCTCAGATTTACAGCTCCTTTACAGATCATTCATTTTATTCTTCGTGTTACAGCCCAAGTAGCTGATGACTAACTTACTGAATTCAGAAATGCTACTGTACTCCTCAGAGTATTCCTTCCTGCACCTCTTTCCCCACCCCTAGACATGTGTTAGTAGTTAGAAGCAGCTTGCTGAAGCTCAATGTTTGACAGAGGAGATGGGGGGGGAAGGAAAAAGAAGAAAAAATTTCCATGTTCAGAACACAACAAAATACCTAAAAAGAAGCTCCTTGTTTCTACCTATACACACTTATTGCCACTATACAGGGATTTTAGTTAAGGGCAAGGAACATCTAACCAGCTGAAGCAGTACATAACTGAAGCAGCCCCTTCTATAAATACCTGTGCCTGAGTGAAAATAATGGTAAAGAACTCAGATTTTGGTAATATCTGCACACTGTGCTTTAGCACAGATCAGAAGGAGTTCTCTCTTCGTCTCAATGAGCATTGAGTCGTTATGGTTGGAAGACACCTTAAAGATCAAGTCCAACTATTAATTCAGCACTTCCAAGTCCCCATTAAGCTACGTCCCTCAGCACCACATCTCCATGGCTTGGAAACCCCTCCTCCATCACTGCCCTGGGTATCCTTAACAGCCCTTGCAGTGAATAAAGTCTTTCTAATATCCAACCTAAACTTTCCCTGGCATAACTTGAGGCCAACACAAGCATTTTTACAATGATGACAATATCAGCACAGCAGCTACTGTAGTTCATCCTGCCTTTGCAGGGGGAGGCTCATGGTTGGGCTGAGCCCTGTATCCAAAGAGGTGCAGGGCTCCCCAGCAGAAATATGGAGGAGGAGCAGGGGACAACACACGTGACTAAGAAATGGAAAGGAAGAATGGCAAACATACTACTAGGAATCCCTGCAAGACAAGAAAAAAGTTATCCTGCCTTCTGATTCTCCTTGTGCCAGTGACCTGAAGAAAGCAGAAGGTGAAGAAAGAGGTAGAGAGCCATTGACCTTGCTGGGCCCAGGCCAGGAATGTAGAGCCATCAGGAGCCAAACGAGAAGAGCGAGCGTGGTTGGTGGTGAAGATGGACCAGGGCAGGGAATACCATCTGCAAAGTGCCAATTCCAATCAGCATCCCTGTGACAAAACAAAATCCACCAGCCTGGTGCTCATGGGCATCGACCTCCAGCCAGCCACACGCTGTTCTACATGTCCCTGCAGAGCTGTGTGGTGGTGGGAACCCCAGGAACAGACACCAAACTGGTGCCTGCTCTGAGAGGGATCCGTATCTCATCCACTTCCTCAGAAGCATGTCTGCCACACAGCCTCCCAGAAACACTGGCCTCCTGCCCAAAGAGCACTTATGCAGCCAATTCAATTAATGTTATCGTTGAGTCACTAGCGTAGCTAACGAATGGGACAGCCAAGGGACTTCTCATTATCACCACATTTCTCTTTGGAACAGTGTCAGTGATGGGATGCAGGGAGGGGATAAGGAAAGCTACAACAAATCAGTGACTCTGCTCTGACTTCCCCACAAGTTGGTTCTGGGAACAGAATTATCACCTTGGCTTTAATCTTCATAGGCTCTACACCAGACTTCTCTGTAAGCAAGGAGTCTGAAGAGAAGAGTTCACCAAAGCCAAAAATATGAGAACTTTTCAAAGTTTTAATCAATTAATTAACAAGGATACTGACAACAGTATTCTAGATATTTTTATGTGGCATGAACTTTTTAATTTTTTCTTTTGAAAGAGTAGAGCAAACACCCTCAACCCCAGAGCACATCTTTTTGTGCAGTTAGGCAATTGCTTGGCAGCACACATCCTGCCAAAACGCTGCCTGTTTGTGGACTGGAGTTACCCAGAGCAGGAGCAGCAGGAGATTCCTGGAGTTTCAGCAACACTAACAGTTTCATTGGTTTCATTCCATTGGGATTGTTTTCTAAAACTGAGTTATCTTGAAGTTAATACTCCAAAACTGAAGCATCCTAAAAAAAAGATTATGAAAAGGTTGAAATTCTGCACCTGCATCTCTCTGGATTTTCACTTCCCTTGTAGACCCCCCACAGGAGATTCCCTAAAGCTTCATGCTCTGCTGTAAATACAACGTGCTGCCAAAGAGAAACCATTGCCCAAGACATTAAGAGTTGTTCTGTGGGGCTGAAGCTTGGTACAGCAGAAAGCTGGAGGTAGGTAATGAAATGCTGACAGAGAAAGGGGATGGAACTGGGCTCCCATTCCTGGACTATCATTGCATAATTTTTGGGAATAAAATCCTGCAAGGTTCATCAGCACAGGTAAAGAAGCTTGGCAGAAGCATGATTTGTAAGACTATATCTAGCTTACAATTGAAATGCTGGCAGGGGAAGGGGATGGAACTGGGCTCCAATTCCTGGACTATCATTGCACTACAGGTTGGGAATAAAATCCTGCAAGATTCATCAGCACAGGTAAAGAAGCTTGGCAGAAGCATGATTTGTAAGACTATATCTAGCTTACAATTACAGACATAAAAAGAATACAGGATTTTGTGTTAAAGTCCTACATTCAGACTTTCTTCAGAAATCTAAATGCTCCTAGCTCAACTAATATCGTTGATACTTCCCATGCAATATGATTAAGTGTTCATAGCTATGATTTCTCACATGCAGCTTCAAATGTGCTGTTTTGTTTAAGAAGGGCATTTGATCTCATTCTCTGATCAAACCAAATGCCTGGGAAGTGAAAAGCTATGATCAAGGTTGACTTCAGCCTCAACTCTACAGACCAGAGCTCAAGGTTTGCCTGATCTAAATAAAACTGCATTTTGATTTGAGGTCTCCATCTTATTTAACTAGCAGAAATACTGATTATTGTTGCTGTTATTTTTGCTGTTTTCTAGGAAAACTTCTTAGCTGACTGCTGAGCATTATAGAGATGCTGGAGTTAAGCCTAAACAAGTTCATCTCATCACTGGAAGCCCAGCAATTGCAACAGCACAGCACTAAACGTGGGGTAATACACCCTGCTAGGACTGCCAGGATCAGTCTGCCTGCAAGAACTCCAGGGTACCACAGCTACCCTCCTTCCTCAAACATTCAGCTCAGCTCTGGGCTGTGCTGCAGCAGAGGAACGCCTGGAATCCCAGAGAAACAAAAATAGCTAAGAAAGGGAAAAGATGTTCATAATTAACTGGGAAGTTGAACTGATTTTCCTTCAGTCTTCCTGCTTAAGTTTTCTCTGCAGTTTCTGAACCTTCCAATAGTTCTTCTTACAATGGCAGGAGGATCTTGGAAATCTGGGATGGTATTTTCCCTGTCTGCAGACTGAAAAGGTGTGTGCATGGAGGATGAGTCAGTAGGAGCTGTTTGCCACTGCCCTCTGACTTCTGAGCCTGTCTAGATCCAGATTGCTCTACAGATTCTCATGGCAGACAGGGAAAGCTTGCTGGGGTGTTTCTACAGCCTGCCTCCTTGATTGGAGCTCCAGGGCATCCCTGCTCTATCAATAATGGGAGCTGAGTCTCCCAAATTACAGTAATTTAAACAGACAAGACTCACAAGGTGTCATCTTTATCTCAGTTCAGGACTTCTTCCTCATCCAGGAGACTTTTCTGTTCCAAGCAATGGGGCTTTCAGCACCACCCTGCAAGGCTGCCTGACAGAGCAACAGACCCACTGCCAGGAAATTCTTCTCCCTTGCTATTCAACTTGAAGTTCCTTTTTGCTTCCTCTTTTCTCTGCCAATTACCTCTCTGGAGCACACTAAGCAAATCCTTCAACATTTACATCTTTCAAATAATATGGCATAATAAACTCCAGGGGAACAGCTTTCACCAAACTACATCTATTTATCTCTTTTAATCTTGCCTTATTCATTTAACCCCTCCAGCCAGTCCCTGAGTTGTTTGGGTTGCTCTCCTCTGAGCTCATGCCAATTTGTTGGCTGTTTTCTGGCGACCTGAATAAGGCTGAGAGCAACGTGATGGTAGGTGTGGTCCTTTCTGAGCCACGGAGAAAAATCTCAATGGTTAAAGTCCATGCTGGACCACGAAGAGCAACAGCACATCCAAACACTTCACAAACTGAAGCCAACCCCCAGCCCACCTCTCTGAGGAGGGGAAGGAAGAGTCTGACCTGTTTTACAGACTGGAAACAAAACATTTTACCTGTGGCTACAAGGGGAGAGCCCCTGTGAGAACAAGGTCTGAAATTCAGTGTCTTCCCCTTAGTCTTGAGTTCAGACCACTTCCATTGCTCTATAAAACAAACTGAAAGAGCTCCAGAAGGAAAGTTTTCAGAAAGAACGAACTTAGTCCCAGTTGTCCTGTAATTCCCCTTCCAGCACTCTGCTTTTATATTACCTATTGTACTGGCTCTGCTACCAAGCACCGTGTTGCTTCCCAGGGCTCAGACACTGTTATGATACTTGGCTCCGGAGTCAAATGAGGGACCCTCCCTCATTCTCATCCATCTGAAACTGCAGTCTGGATCTACAAGTCTCTGGAGCCAAATCAACTTCAGCTTTGAAGCAACTGTCAAAATACAGTACATCAAAGCCTCAGACTGGGAATGTGCAACATCTCTGAAAAGCCACAGTGAGCATGAAATACATTGCTCAAAAACCAGAAGTCAAGAGGTGTAGATTTGTAAAAAAAAAAAAAGAATGAACATAAAGCAGCTCAGTGCAGGATCCTTCTGTTTGGGTAAAAACTCTGTAACATTATAAAGTGTTGGCACCATTCAGTTCATGCTTCATATGTTTCAGCAGCACTGTGTTGTTGTTGGTCCTGACAGCCCAAGCAGTGCCCAGTCCTCAGAGAGTGCTGCAGTGGAACTGTTCCAGCCTGGCTGGAGAAGGAGCAGCTGAGAGTGAGACCAGATAAAGACATGCTTCAGCTTGATTTTTTTGTTTTCTCAATCCATTTCTACACCTTCCACATGTAGTTTGCTTCCTTTGTGCTCTCACTCACGCTCCGAGAATGACTTTTTGTGCCTATTTCTCTCATCTTTTTCCAAAGAGTTGAACAGATCTTTCTGAAAACAATACAAGTATCTCAGTCCTCTTATACTAGTGACAACTGCAGATGATCCTGCTTTAATACCTTTGATCTCCTGAGCAGACAACCATGTCTACATGCTTGATAACTAAACAGGATTTGAACAACTGGAGGCAGTCCATAAGGCATGAGCTTCCAAAGAGCTGTGACAATGTCAACACCAATGCTGAACAGTCCAAATGAGTGTCTGATTCACCACTGCAAGTCTTGGTCACACTCTGGAGTTCCAAAACAATAAGGAAAAAAAAAAAAGTAATAATAATCCTGGGGTTTCATTCTAAGATTGAGAAACTTTCAAGCTTCTGCATTTTTAGACTTGACTCCACGGTTTTTAAAACTCCTCATTGTCACAAGAGTAAGAAACAGGAGTTTAAACCCAACTTCTTGGATAGCAAACACTGAAATTGTCCTGTAACTTTCTAATTATAGCAGCTATCACTTAAACAAAAAAACCCCAAACAACTATCAAAGAAATGGATCTTACCATGGTGTCACCAGAATGACAGCATGACATCATAAAGCTTTCTGGCCTTGGAGCAGGTGGCAAGAGGCATCCCATCTGTTACACCCCTCCTCAGTCCCAGGTACTCTTCATGATAGCTTTCTTCAGCATTTGTATAACCCCAGTCTGGACTAAATTGTGAGCTCACACAAGACAAATTACCCCAAGGGTTCCAAAGCCAGCACATCTCTACTCACACCCCCTTTCCAAAAGTTATCTGGTGGAGAGTCACCAAGCTGTGGAGACTTAGTCCATAACTCTGTTCTCTAGACAGTTTTGCAGTGACTGTGGAAAAAGCCTTGCAGCAACACTGAGTATAAAAAGCACACCTCCCAGCAACACTGAGTATAAAAAGCACACCTTCCAGCAACACTAAGTGTAAAAAGGTAGAAGGGAAAAAAAAAAAAAATAATTGGAGGAAGTGCCTGAAAGATTCTAGAAGAAAATATCCTCCAAAAAGGCAGAATCTCCTGATCACACAACCCTTCCAAACAAGGCAAAACAAGACACTTGTTGAATTGTGTAAAGTAGAACAGAAGCCATAAATACTCTCAGTTTTGTTTCTTAATAGGTAATCATCATGCCTGTATCTAGACAGGGAAGAATGCCATTTGAGAGGAGATTTCATTTATCCTGGAACCTAACCTTTCCCTGGGGAACCTCCTTCCCAAGGTCGAATACAATCCCTCTATTCACTGACGGCGTTTTCCACCAGTTGTTTTGCTTTAGGGGGGTCCACTCCCTGCTCAGCCCTTTCCTCCAGCTCCCCCTCCTCTTCCCTGGGCTATCACACGGTCACTTTGTGAGCCGTGTTACTTTCTCCCATTCTGTTATCCTTGCAATATATATTTGATGTGCTTGGCATACAGAACTGATGGCTGTTTAGATTAAAACCATGTTGTAATTTGGAGGAAAAACATACAAAGCCACGGCTGAGCATGACAGAAGAAAGCCCTCCCCAGTTTTGGAAGCTGCACTATGTCCCTACTGGGAATTGCCCAGTGCCATGTTTGTTACATTAAGCAGAAGAGGGGAAATGACTTGAGGTTTCTCTGGTCTCTCCTCTCCACGCCACAGAGAGCCCAGTGCTCATTCCCCCCAAGCTCTTCAGGGTGAGCATTTTCCACACACTCTCATTTCTCCTTAATGGTTCTTCCATCCTTTCGAGTAACCCTCTCCACTCTGGCAAGCATGTGATTTATGGAAGCATGACAGAAACAAATGGATTACACAGCTAATGAATGAATCAAACCAACCCAAGAGGCTGGATCATATGATCAGGTGAATGGGACAGTGTTTCTAATGGCATTTCATTTTAAATGGCACTTCTACTGCTCAGGTCTTTGTGCTCGGTTATACTGTGGCTCCAAAGAGAATCCAGACAGATACAGCATTGTTAAAAAAAAACAACCCATGGAATATTTCAGTGTGGCTCTGCCTCCACGGGCATCTTTCAGCAGTGTTGGCTCCACCTGAATGAGCTGCGATTGATGCAAGAAATTCTCCATGGCAGCATATACTAAACTTTGGGAACATTCTCTCTCTCAAATACAGCCACAGCACCTTGCATTTCTAACTGGACACTACTCCTGGAAAATATCCAGGGCTATGAAATTTTAGCTCCTTAAATTCATCCCTTTGAGTAGTAATACCAGGCTGAAGTAAGCTGGCTCCATAGAGGACGTAACCTAAGCGTGGCCTGGAAAGCATGGGATACCCAGGGATTCCAGCAGAAACTGCAAATTTTGCCCCAAACTTGCATTCCAATGACTATCTCCTACAAAACCTTTGCCTTTACATCAGCCAGAAGTAGCTCTCTCAACAACACACAATATTTGGTTTGCAAACGTAGAAAAAAAATTAAAATTAAAAAAAAAATCTCTTTTCAGACCTAAGCAGCAGCCTTACATTAGAGATGAGGAGGAAGAGGTAATTCTGTGCTAGATAATGCAGAAAGCCAGTGAAAACCTGAATATCTTGGCTAATATCTGCTGTGGCCCAGCCTTTTAATTAACACACTAACTTCACACAACTTAATTGCTAACTTATTTCTGGACACCCAATTCATGTGGTGGAGAATGAAAGTAAGTGTAAGAACAGTCCAAATCTATTTTATCATATCACAATACAGGACAGAGAAATCAAGGTAGTGTTCTGAACATACAACTTCAGGCTTACTATCAAATTACTTTAAAAACACAAAAAATTGTTTTATTTTGACTGAAAGTGTCTTCAGCTTTTATAATAAATGCAGGCAAATTTAAAATGGCATTAAATCCTTTGCCTTTTAAATTTAAAATGGAAAATGTTTCAAACTTCAACTTTTAATCCTACTTATCAGGCCTATGCTCTGAATTTGATAAACACTCATTTTTAGCTGAAATGAAACTGCACTTTGGGGGAATGAACTATTTGATAAATACTGCCTAGCATTACTCTCTTTCTTCTGCCAAAAAAAAGGTCACAGGAGGGAATGAAGAGATTTAGCTGAAAATTAGTTTAAAATAATTATTTATTATCTTTCAGTCTCTTCCAACACAGAGAACAAATACTGCAGAAACAGAAGCTGGTTTATGCATGTCCTTTGAGAATTGATTTTGTAGAACAAGTGAAATTCCCAAGCAGGACATTGTAGTTCACTTACTCAGCAGACACAGCAGCAGCTTACAGGCTTTCTTCCTCCCACTCTCAGTTCTTTGATTTATTCCAACCACAGACCTAAAATCATTAAATTGGTGTGGTTTTTTCCTTCCTACAGGAGAGAAATGTTATCTTTTTGAGTGGTGCCTTGTAATGATAGGAAGAAGGGGGAATCAAATAATTCCATACGTGATACTCCAGGATATGTTTAATTAGACTTTACCCATTCACTGCTCAAACACTACATTGTTTTTACTTAACAGGTCTTGTGAGATTCAGCATTTTGATATCAATCATAGTTCCTATTAGTGACCAGCACTGAGCTGCCAAAACCTACTTCTACTCTTGGAGACTAAAATAATTGTTTGAACCCTGCTCTGTACTTTATGCCGTGTGGAAAAATAAGTGGTAAATAGTATTTCTCCCTTTCTCTCCCCACAAAGCCTGACACTTCATTTCATCTGAGCGTTTTATTGGTTCTCACATCTGGATTATATAAATTTAAAGCACAGTTTTCAATATCTTTGTTGCTTAAGGTTACAGTATTTGACAAATCCTATTCGCTAGGCTGTCAAATTAAATTAACATGGGCAATGGAAGGGGAACAAAAGAATAAAGAGGCGAAGTCTTATTCCCTTGTGCTCAGAAAGTGAGATAAAATTAACCCCTCTGAAGGGGAAGCACCAGCCCTGTTGGCTGGCATCCCAGAGATTAACTGGCCTTAACCAGGCCACTGAGTTCCTATGAACAGGAGCCATGTTTCAGCTGCTGAGAGCTTCCCATCTGAGGCACTAATACTCTCTCTTGTACCATCAGCTCAAGTTTTAACCACACATCAACAGCCAACACTCAAGGCAGGCTACATATAACGAGCATTCTCACTTCCATCCAGTCCAGCTTCCAGAAGACACTGTGAACTCACCAGTGGGCCAGAAAGATTCACTGGTCCCATGTTTGTTGAGCTGATCAGGAGAGTTCAGTCTCAAGGAATGTTCTTCACATCCCTCCTTTGAAGATCCTTCCTATGTAGCTGCCCACACAGGATCTTTTTTATCTTATTCTCCAGGGTGGCTTTTTGTGCTGTCACCACACTTCAGGAGCCATATGCTGTGGAGGGCACTTACCATGAACCAACAGAAATGCACACAAAGCCCAGAAAAATAGCAACAGCAGAAGACAAAGTCAGGGGGCTTGTCAGTATGAACCAGCTTAATTCCCAACAGATGCTGAAACCCAGTGTAGTGCTGGTTAGACATGGATGAGACAAACCCATGACAGGAATCCAGCACTTTTAGGAAAAACTCTTGGCTCACAGTCTGCATCAAGATGGCAGTGGAAGGTCTCTGCAGGGGCCAAGAGGGAGAGTTCTAGCCTCAGAAGTACACTGGGGGCTCTGCAATCACTACTGCATTTCTGAGATGAACTTGGGAAATCCATGCCAATCCAAAATCTTTACCAGTGAGGTAGCCAGACCCCAGGGTGAGACCAAGTGGTCTCATCTTCACCCTTCCCACAGGCGCATTTTTGCCCCCACTCACCTCCTGCATCCCTCTCAGTTATGGATGGACTCCACACATTCTCTCTTCCCAGGTCAAACTCCACAACTCTTGTCCAAAACCACAACTCACATACACTCCATGATGCTCACAACAAAATGGGCTCAGCCTCTGAGTCCACAACTGTGAGTGAGGAAAGACACAAGCCAGGTCTCTAACATCAAACCTCATTTTGAAGAAAAGGACCAAAAACATCTGCCAAGGTAGCTACAATCTCTTTCAGTCATTCACCATAAGAAGGCTGTCAGCCCAGCTGAGCTCTGGTGACTCTGATCAGGAGATAAAGAGAGCTTTAAACTATTTACAGTGGTTTTTGTCTGGCTCCCAATATTAACTCCCACATTACCTACTTGGAGGGCTTCAGAGAGAGCAGGTTCACAGCTATTCTGGCATTTCTTCTTACTCTCTGCAAGTACTTTGGGGTAAAGTGACTAATTCTTATTGAGCTCCAAGCAAATCAGTATTAAACTTGAGTAACATGTTTGTGTTTTAAACATCTTCATGTTCAGAGTACATACGTTACACAGACCCCCTGTGGAGCAGCCTCATAAAACATGGACTTACATTTTAGGAAAAAAATGAAAGTACACAGGTTATTATGAGGATTTTGTTGTTGATAATAAAGTACATTTACGTACAGATTGAACCTTCTCGTAATGTCAGCATAGACATTGTTTTTTTTTTTCCTTTTTAAACCACTTCTTTATGGCAGAGCTAATGGACTGACAGTAAAAAGAGTGGAGAAAACAGGCCAGGACTGACACTGTTCCCCTGAGACAGAGTAAAGCAAGACATATCTGTTGTGAGATAAAGGATCACAAGGGAAGTTTTAGATCTTTTTTGTATCTCACATATATGTGTGTGTATATATTTGACACTGTACTGACAGTCTGGTTAAGCACTCTTATGTGCAGTCATTATGATGTCAAAATGGCACCCAGGCTCCCCAGAAGCCCTGAGAAGAGCTGGCATGTCTCCCAGTTATCAAAACCAAGGCCCAGTTCAGATCAGTTAAACCTACGGCCACTCCTTGGGTAATTCTCCATAGTGCCATGAACTGAGAGATGAATCACGCTCTGTGTCCTCTCAGCTCAGCAAGTTTCTGCTCCTACAAACAATATATCACACTCCCACTCCCCCCAGACCTGTACATTACATTATAATCTGTACATTAAACTGAGTCATCTGAAACCTCCAACAAACCAATACTCATTAAATCACTTTAGATATGTGTTTTCTCAATAAAAAGCCAACGAGATTCAGACAGAACCCTATTGGGTGTTCACTTCAAACCTGAGCAGTGCCAGCTATGGCTGAGACCACAGGAGGACATCATTGTTGTCCACGTACACCTACAGGGCCATGGCAGCTACCAGAAGTTGTTTTATAACAGGCATGTTTCACATAAACACTTACCAAGAGCTTTTTATTGGCAAAGGGCCATACTAGGGAAGAGACAAAGAACAAAATAAAGCTGCAATAATCCAATAAACCAGTATTTGCAAATATGTGGGATGGAGCTATGAAAAGGTAGAAGTCAGTGAAGGAAGGGAGCCTAGAAGGAAAGAGAAAAGCATCTGAGCAAGTCTTCAGAATGGAAAGAGGATTTAGGGGAAGTCACTGAGGTTGGTTGAGATGAAGAGTGCTCAGTTTGCACAAGCGTGGTGGGTTTGGAATTTGTGGAAGCCACGGAAGACTTCAAACCATGGAAAAGCAAGATTGAAAGGGGAGAGGGAAGAGGGGGGAAGCACGGCTGTGTTTGGAGGACAGGAACCTCAGAAACCCAACGAGCACGACGTACAGGGTTAGTGGCTGGCTCCTACATCAAGGAGAACCTTTTGGACAGTGGTTAGCATCAACTGTGCTTCCATAGACTCCAAGCTAGAATTAGCACAGGCAACATTTTGAGAACAACGTATCAGATGAGATTTTTCTTCCCCAAAGGGAATATAAAGTCAAAAACTGACTTCAAAAAGAGGCAAGATCCTGATTATTTCCTTATCAGTAATTCCTTATCTCTGCAAGAGGGAGCGGCTCTCCTCTGATGCTGTACTCACAGCTCACAGACACCACGCTTCAGATGCTGCAGCTTTCAGCTCCTGGCTGTCAAGTTTTGCTTTATGCATTTAAGACCTGCCCAAACACTTTTCTTTGTGCCTCTTCTAATCACTACAAACCTTCTGTGTCAAGAAGCATTACTGCAAATCTTACAGAGCCCCAGAGATCTAGTTGACACAAGTGAGGATACCATAAAGCAGCAGTTAAGTTGTTCAGCATTTATTGCTCTAAAGGGTTGTTTCTGTCCAAGAATCTGAGCCAAGAGCAGAAACACTTCGGTTAGGAGATGAACAAAGAGTGTCAAGCACCCACAGAAAAACAGCTGATCGATGGGTATCTGAAATCATGGAGATGTAAAACTTCTTAGTGAATGAGGCAGATCACTCAAGCCAGATAGGATCAGAAGTTACTCCTACTCCCTGGCATGATGGATAATGTTGCACAAGGGTTCTTAGGAACGTTCATAAAGCTCAACAGAATGATCATTTATCTGCCCAGATAAGCAGTTCTTTGAGGGCATTACATTCACTTGCTAAAACAGAATCTCCACCTCCATTAGATTGAGAGGAATATAAAACAAGAAGAAAAACAACTCTTGGCAACGCTCATCCTCATATAAAAGGAAAGGTTTAAAATGTAGATTATTTAATGGACTATTTATTCTGGGGCAATTTATTTTTCCATTCAAATCAGCTTTGTCATAGATCACTCAGAAAGGAAACCAGCCTTTCCCAAAGCAATTGGAAAAAAGCAGAAGCACAGAAAGCATTATGATGACTCAACAAGGAATTAAACAACACAACTACAGAATTCTGTTTCAGAACTCAGGAATGACAACAAATCTCAGCTGCTGGTTCTGAAAGGTATTCAGTCTAAATTTGGAAAATTAAGGTAGGAAAAAATCCCCACAACATCCAAATCCAAGAACAACATGCACTCCTACCCCCAAACCCTGAGCAGTGATACAAAGCAGGGCCACATGTCATAGCAGCTACTCCTCCTGCGTGGTCTCTTCCAAAAGATTATCAGCCCTGCTGTCAGAGGGTCATCAAAGGGAGAAGACAAGATTTATTCTTGTGTGGCTACCAATACCAAATGCTGCACATATGGCAAAGTACAGAAAATAAAAACCTGATCTCATCTCCCCCACTTTGGAATCAAAGTTTTTTTTTTTTCCAAATCTGTTTTTTGTGGTTTGCTCCAGTCCTAAGGGAAAACCAGGAAAACGCACATCCTGCAGAACAACAAAAAAAATTAAACTGTATTGGAGAGGGATTGAACCAGAAGGAAGGTCAAAAATGCAAAAGAACAATAGAAGATATTCCTGCTTTTGAAATGATCCATATACCAGCTCTTTATACTACAATGCACAGATGTCAGGAAAGCTAAGTGCAACACCATCAAGCATTTCACATTTCTCCTAGACATTTATTATTTAGACATCATTTCTCTTTTATAGCTTCCCTGGAAGGTCAAGACAAATTTTCTCTCATCACCTCCAAGGCCCAGGTTGGTAATGAAACACCTACCCAACAAAATAATTGCTGCATTGTATGCTGTAATGCTCCATTTGAAAAGGGGAACATGAAATAGCTCTATCCTTCAGGGAGCAGGGCTTCCACTGAACACCAATAGCTTGCACATTTCTTTCTCTCTCTCTCTCTTTTTTTTTTCCTTCCTGTTTTGCACCATCATGTGTTTCTGCCTCAAGGTTATACTGAAAGAAATCAAAACCACTTATACACTTCCTATCCTTGCCATCGATCAGACTTGAACACTGAGAATTAAGAACTCTAGGAAGGAAAAAGGCTTATGAAACAGATGTGGTAGGGAAAACTAGTTTCATACAATAATCAATATGTTTTTCTGAATGTTACAATAATATTGAGCGCTTGTAAGCAGCAATCTTCTGCTGTGTGCAAAGGGTCAAAATGAATTACCCAGCTGAATTTCCTATTCAAGAGTCAAAGCACAGTCTCTACTAAGGAATTACACTAATGTTAAAATGCAGCTTCAAAAAAAAAAAGTGGTTGTGCACAATACTGAAGCCATGAGAGGTGGTTTACTGCTCTTAGAATATAACAACCAAAGCAGGTAAACACCAGGATTTTACCATGGCCTGAAGATATTTTGGCAAAGACATGTTTTCTACACCAAGCTAAGATTGCACGTTCTGATTTCCAATGATTTGGCATCATTTGCATGATTAGCATGATTTGAACATCTTTGTAAAGACTTTTAGAACAATCTGTGTGCTCAGGCCAGTTAAAGTGGGTGCTCTGGCATGGGAAATCTGCAGCCTCATAGCTAGGAGGAGAGAATTTACTGGTGGGCTCTCACTCAGCTGTTCAATGCAAGCTGCTGGTGGTGTGATGCCTGTACACGGGTGCTGCTGCACAGCTGCCCCCAGCCACAGGGCTCTGCTGCCCTTGCAGTAAACGGGGAAACACTGGACCAGAGACAGATGCAAGACCCAGCCACAAAGCAAGGTAACCTGACCAAGCTCTTTTTATTAGCTGCTGTAATAAAGAACATTGATCTGCAGAGCGCCGGCTCCTGCACGCACAAAGCAGAGTGAATTTCTCTAACGGCTCCCCTAAAAATGTTCAAAGGTCTGCCAAGTGTGGCTTTACTCCTCCCAGTGATCAGAATTTCTCTGGGGAGCTGCACCGCACTGGCTCTGCTCACAGGTCCGTGGTAGATCCAGCAGGGCTACAGCTCTCCTGAATGTGGAAAATTCATTTCTTTATTCCACCATCCACTGCCAAGGGGCAGGAGGGTGATACAGAGACTATTCATGAGAGCTCCCAATTTATATTTGTTATTATCTTTTGTAGTCTCATAAAGTTTTTCACTTTTTTACTATCATAAATACAACTTGGTCCAACAAACCATAACTTTCCCTGACTGAAGTTTTCATTCTGCAGTTCATATCCCATCAGGTTACCTGTAGAGACTTCTTGAATAAAACTTCCATGAATAAAACTAAAGAATAATACACTCAATAAATGCCTTGACTTCAAACAGAGTTACTCCTGATCTATATCAAAGTGAATGGAAACAAAGTGGATCAGAATGAGATGAGATCTGGCAAAAAGCTTCTAGCAAAGAAAAGAGTATGTCCATCCACTACTTCATGTATTATGAATCAGAAAGATTAGATTAGTCCACAGGAGTCAAGAGGATAAAACATGCTTTTTCACCCTGAAAATTGGAGTTTCCCGTTGGTTGAGTCAGTCATCAACTTGAAATGAGAAGTATTTACCCAGAGCAATAACCTGGGCTGCAGCAGGGTTCTTCCTGTTTGTCTGAGAGAAATAAAGGTGTTTCAAGTCTTGTTCCACACCCTCTGATAAGAGGTTACTCTGCAGGGAAGTTCCACATTTCCCTCCCTTTTCTCTAGAAATACTCATGAGGTAAGAGATGCTCAGTACCACAGGTGATGTGTTGGCAAGGGGTGAGTCAGTGATCCCAAGGACGTTACATTTGCCTGCTTAAATTCCACCCCTTCCAGGGTTTCAACATGCAGGGCTATAACCACACAGGGTAGTTCACATCCAATACTACAGCAGCAGGATCTCACCCTGTAGGTGCTAACTGATGTTTTAAAATAGCCTAAACCCATATACTTAAACTCGATGGAATCAGAGTTTATAACTTAAAGCCTCAGTTCTACATTCTGCTGGCTGCTGTTGAAAGGTGAAGTCCTAATTGATTTTTCCCTAAGGTGCCTATTCTCCCCCTCACTCTTACACAGGATTATGCAGTTTTCTGTCTCAGCTCAGCAACCCAATCCAATGGAAAACTCGCTTTTCATTTTGAAAGCAAGTTTTCCATTAAGTCAGCAAACCCATCCAACTTGCCCACAGTCAGAGAGCTGCCAGAGCAAACACAAACAGTGGCAGCACATGGCTGGGCCAGGGAGAAAAGGATCTCGTTTCATTGGCAGCCTAAACTCAGGCTGAACTCCCTGTAACATAAAACTGCACCCTTCATTTTCTACCACACCGTCTCCTAGCCGCGTTCTGCGACTCACGGGACGGTGAGTGGTATCTCTGGACAGCTAGGAAGAAGTAGCTCTTCCTACAAGACTGATTCCTCTTCCATCCAGTTGAGAAAATTAAATAGATTTAGGTAGTTTGCTAGAATAGTTTTCATATGTAACTGGTTACAGAGGTTGGCACAAAGCTTGCAGTGGAGAAATAGAGGAATGATCTATCCACAGAGTCACTAGAAGACATTCTTGATGAAACCTGGTCCACATACTATAAGAGAATAGTGTCTCACCTTCTCATATAAGTCAAAACTCAGTAAATGCAACATTTACCCAAATTATTATTATTATTACCAAATTATAACTATTATTAACTATGGAAGCTCTTAACAGCCATCAGTGTGAAGTGAAGGCTCCAGTCCAGGAGTTCTGCCAATACTTGCCACTCTGTTGGAAATTGAGGAGTTTCTGTGCTTCTCAAGCACATCTCCCAGAGTTCCAGTATTAAATGAACAAAAGAATCTTCCTTAAAACGAAACAAAAAAGCAAACAAAACACCCATCCTTTCATTCTTTACAGATGAGAAGAATAACTTAACACTGTGGGCTAAAATGACCAGAAAAAAAACCCAACCAAGACTGGAGGGTTTTCTGGTTGGTTTGCTTGGTTGGTTTTGGGTTTTTTTCTGTTTTAAAAACCAGGCACTCAACTTTGGACAGCCAGGTTAGGATTTTGGAAGACTGAGCATGCTAGAGGAACCAAGCCTTTGCTCCTGAAGATTAGAATTCTTTAGTATTCCAGGACTACCTTAAATATCTAAACAATATATCATGTATTCTCTGCTAGAAGGGCCCTTCTAAGTTAGTTGGATTTGAAAGGCTTCAGTAATTTATATTGAATTCATTACATTAGTGCTCTTCTCTTCTGGTGCTAATAACTTGAATATTAGGGAAGAATCCCAAATACAAGCATCAAAACTATTCTATACAATCTTTTTTTGTTTGTTTGTTTGCTTGGTTGGTTGGGTTGGCAGGCTTTTTTGGTATCTGCATCTTATGCCAGTTCTGAGGAGAACATTTGGAATTTAAGAATTCACTCTGTAGTGATCTTATTTTTTCCAGGCAGATCTTGACTTAACATTTTCTAGGAAACTAACCTTGCTTCTGTCAGACCAAACTTGTGTAGCTTGAGTTAAGTGACATTTTAAACTCGGGGTGGGCTCTTCAAAACTGAACAAAAAGTAAACTGGTAAAGATGGTGGGGTTGTGCAGTTTTTGAAAGGCTAGAAATTTGGTTGTTCCAAGTCACTAACTGCTAGTTTGATGGCTACAGCCTGAAGCCCATCTTGTCAAGCTCACCAACTTCACCCCGCTCAGAACCAGAGCCCTCCTACAAGTGAAGAAGGAATCTCAAACTGTGGCAGATGCTCATTGTTAAGATGGATAAGTTCTGTTACTGAATATTAACGTTCTTTTTTAAACTCAGTTTCTAAAGATGAAAAGAACCCTGCAGATTAGAAACAAACCAGTCAATCTGACAAGAAAGTTCGATTTGGGGTCTAATTCTGAAGGACAACGTTCTTTAGCACACATGCAAGTTTTACACAAGCTTTTTAAATGGCTTTCACAATTATTTTTCCTCTACAACGCTGACAATACAATACAAAACCATCTGAATTTAAAATATGCATTTCATTTCCACTACAATGGATTTATCTTCCTAGCAGATGTCGTTGGGAATATCGAGCGCCTGTGAAACATCTTGATCTAAAGCGAAGACTAAACTTTTACCAGTGCCATTTTCATTCTCCTCCTTTCTCCAGTTAGATTGGTTTCTTGCAAAGCTAGTTCCCATCACTGTGCCCATCAAATGTGGGACAGTCTCAAAAGAGCTTACTGAGATCTCCACCTGTAAGCAGCTGCCTGCACACAGCCCCCCAGTCTTCTTCACAGACTGACTGCAGGTTTCCTATTTCACTCTGAAATTTTCTTCCAAATCCTCCCACTCGTTTTCTTAAATAATGGTTCTTTGACTTCTCACATGCACATACCTGTAACTCTCATTCTGGTCTCTACCATTACATACTGTTCAGAAAATGTAGCATCTTCATACAGGTCTGTAGAAAATCCATCAGCTTGGAGATTTAAGAAAAGCTCTTGGCCTTTTCTTGATGATTTGGAGTTTTTCTGAAGGGTTTTAATTGCTTTTGCTAGTGGCTATTTGATGCTTCTATGATAACTTATCTTTGTTCAATATTAGTTTAGCAAGTCCTCTTCAACAGACTACAAATGCTAAAAAAACCCCCCAGTAATTATGAAACAAATCACACTCTTCCTTTGCAAGTTCAAAGCTCCTTTAAAAGAAAAATCAGACTGAAATCAGCTACAGCCACAATGAGAATTAAATTAACTTCCATCAAGAGTTTAACATCTGGATATCAATTAAGCTTAGAGTTAATTGTCAACTCTCTTAACTCACAATCCATCAAGGAGTTAAAAAGAAAAAAAAAAAGGGAGAGATCAGCCTTTGATGCCAGTTTGAAAGTTGCTGAGCTATTAATCAGTAGTTATCAGTTTGCCTTAGATGACTAAAACTCATTAATATAAACGAGAAGCCTGAAAGGATCACATTAGTGTGCTATTAGTTCCATCATTTACAACACTGAAATAGCTAAAATAGTTAAGCTATCACACCCTGCATAGAAGGATAATTTGGCATCATTCATTTCAGTCTGCCATCTGCCAAACATAACTGGGAATGACAGGGGCTTGTAAAGCCAGAGTTCCAGTAGCTTTTGCCCACAAGCTCTTTTATTTTTTCCCCCAGAGTCCTGGCATTTAATGAATGAAAAAGCACCATAAGCATCCAGATATTGTAGTAACCTGAATTTTGGCCATCCACCAGTGCCACCCCTCTCTGCTCCCCTTCTGCCCATCTCCAGGGGCTGCATTATTCTGTGTTTCAGCCTCCCATCCCCAGCTCCTCGCCCCCTGCACCACGCCGGCTTTTTGCTGGGGTGATGAGAAGATCAGGGAGCTCTGGAGTTGTCAGCCAAGATGCACAAGCTCTCAGCAGAGATGACAGAAGCCGTTTAGCCTGAGGAAAGTTTTACATTCCTTTTGATTTCAGTGGATATAGGCTTCATAAAAGCACAGCGCTGTGGCAATTATTTCCCAAGCTTGGGGTTTTTGTGTCTATTGCCTTCCTGTGAACAGGGTAAAATTTCTCCTCTCATCATCTTCCTTATGTACAATATGCCAGTTCTGAGATAAAGAGCTATTTACTGTTGGCCAGTTACTAACCAGCACACAACTTAGCCATCACCAGATCTATTTAATACTGCCCACCAGCCAAATTATTCATCCCTAAAGGGGCTTCTCACACTTTTGGCACACAAGACACATTATGAAATGGAAATGGTTTCTTCCTTGATGGTTAAAAATAATTTTTCATCTACTCTTTAATTTTCAGTTTCTCAATTCAAAAAATAATACCCCAGAATTAATCCTGGAAATATATATAAAATAATAAAAATAATCCATAAACATTAAATATTACTAAGGCCAATTTAAATGATCAGGTCCAACCTTCCTCTCATTTCAAGCTTGCCACCATTTAGCTAGTTCAGAGAGAGCAATTATGAAGTGAATTCATGCATGGATATGCCTATTCTAGTTAGTCTTTGTTCCTGGTGATTTTAATTCACCTAGAAGTATTTTTAAAAGCTAAAAGAAAGGTGTTGCTCCAGTTCTGGAGGTAGATAACCATACCCTGGATCAGGATTCCAATTATTTATTTACACTTGAGATCTACATTCAACCTACAACTGAATTTGCCTTCAAGTGTAGCTAAACCCCTTGGATCTGAAAGGCTCCACTAATTTCAAGGAATCATTCCCAATTTGAACCACTGCTGGGGAAGGACAATTTATACCTGTGCTCTCTAAAGGGATGTCATTCCCTGCATAGAAGGAAAGCATTCATCTTTCACATTCTGTTACTTCACAGATAATCCCTTTAGCCTTTGGGTTGACATATTTTATAGAAATTCAAAATAACCATCCACTAGGCTTAGTTCATACTGCAGCCTTTTATGAACCTCTTCAAAGAGCATTCTTATTCCAACGAGATAAGACAGTTCTTTTGTCACGTTGACTTATAGAGTTTATTATCCTTTAATGGAAACTTCATCATCTGTGGCAGTTCTGAACCTGAGGAGGTTGTGCTATTAGACACAACAGACACTACTTCTCACCATAAAAAGTTACAATTCAGTTGTTTCCACTGTTCTTGACATATTGTGATGTCATAGAAGACATTTGCCCTTTTCTTGGGTGCAACTTTCATCACAACAACAATAAAATTAAGAATCCTCATTCAAAAACAAAAAATTTAGTGAAAAAAAAAATATTTTTAAAGAGAAAGGAAAATCATGGTCCTGAAACAAAGGATCATTATCTCTTCTTCACACACTGAGAAATAATGATCTGCAAGCCAATGGAGAACCAAGTTTAAAAGGGAAGGTTCTCGAGGAGACAGCAAAAGGTTCTCAGGTGAAGCTCCTGACCCAGTTTTTGATCATCCATGATGACTAAAGATGAGCATATTTTGTGCTGGCCTCTTTGTGGGAAAGGTTTGCACAGCTAAAACTTGCACGTGCAGTTGAAGATGGCAAAGCCATTTGCAGGGCCAGATTCATTAATATTCTCCACACATTTACACTGGTGGCCACCATCCTGGAAATGAAAATGTCTTTGTGCAAGTCATGTTAGCATGCACAGTAAGAGTTTGGCTGGACTATTTATGATTCCTTTTACAATGGCATGGATTATGCACCAGGTGAAAAAGTTATTATTTGCTCAGCACTTGCACAATCCACTCACACCTTGCATTTAAATGTAAGATGTTAAGGAGGGACAAATTCTTTCCCAGGAATTCACCAGCACTGAAGCTTTGTTAACCACAGCTCCCTGGATTTACATAATCCCAGGGTTTGAAAAATGTGAAAAAGCATACAGTACCAGGGTGATGTTTGTCAAAGTATCTCAGGGGAATAATTCTGTAACCTGCTGACACTGTGTAAACACACCGGTCTTAAAGGGCTTTTTCATAACCTTTTGGTGCACTTTTGCTCTGGCCAAGGAATCTAGCGCACACCAAAACATTCTGGGGGGTTAAGAGAAACACCCCTTATTGTTCTGTTTTAAATAAAAACATGCTCAACTAATAGTGGAAATAGAATATTCCTTCTAGCAATAGGAACTACACTAGCAGGAAAACAATAAACCAAATAATACTCCCACACTAGTGCTTTGCTTATTGTTTTAGAAAGCAAGGATCAACCTGACAGATTTCGTGTAACTGAGATTCTGGAAGACCCACAAAGTATTTTATTTTCATTACACTAATTGGCTGAAGGAAGACAGTGTGAGGGGCACTCTTCCGAGACCTTTAGAGAGTCTACTGCCTGACCTAGGAAGAATCCAACTCCATCTCCCAGAGTCCCTGTGGCACTTCTGCCCAAATCTTGCATCTTGGCATGTAGCAGACATTAGGGCTGGACTTCCAAAGATAACAACCAACCCCACCAAACCTGCTTGCAACCTGATGGTGCTTTACAACCCCATGTGTGCTTTAAGCCACAGTGCTACCCCGATAAAGCATCAGGGGTTAACGAAGAGGCTGAGAGATAAGTGCTAATTAGCACCCTAAGAATGGTACCCACACCCATTATTATTATTTTACACAGCATTGGCAAATCCTTATTACTATTGCTTCTAACACTGAATGCTAACTAGTTTCTTCAAGACAAATCAAGCTTTTAGATGCTTACTCACAGATCACCTGGTTTCCTCTGCACTTGCACAGTAGGTTGGGCAGAATCTAGACTCCTTGGCCCACAGTGCTACATTTCCTATCAGTTAAGAGCATCTAAATCCTGCAGAAATGGAATAGGCAGTGTGAAAAATAGGATTAAGTAGGCCATGCCATATAAACAAGTAGTTTTTGGCATACAAGGGGCAAAGCATGACCAGGTAAACAGAAAAACTTTTAAAATGAAAGCCTGGAAAGCAAGAGCTTCCAAAAGCAGCAATCTCTGCTCCCAGCACAGCCAAGCAAGCAGGGGCAATGCACAGGGTGTAGTCACTTAGTACAAGCATAGCCATTTAGGTTTGGGCTACAACTCAGATCCAAGCCAGACGTAAGCTTACTACTTGGACATACAACTAAAATCTCTGTCAGAAGATGTTTGGGATGTGTGATGTGCTGGAGCAAGGAATACAACAGCCAGATGTGAGATGTACCTTCTTGCAGAGGGGAAAAAAAAAAGACAGAGAGAGAGATTCCAAATATCAGTTATTAAGTGTCTCATTTGTAAAAAGTGAAAGACTTACAACCAAAATTTCACTGCTGTGGTGTTGGGGAATGCAACACCTCCCACAGCTACACCAGCCCTGCCAAATACATCAGCTCAGCACGTATTCCAGTCAAGAGATGGCATTTAGCAATTGCTCCCATGATAGGCCTCAAATTCTTCTCCTCTGCTCCCGTCAATACACGTCTGTTCAGAGTACACATCCCTTTTGGAAACCTTCCTGATGATAAAAGATGATAGCATCTATTTTAAATGCAATTATTGTTTGAAAGGTGCTCATTATTCCTCAATGATTCCTCTTTGATAGAGCTCGTACCTGCAACACACACTGGTATTCAACACTCCCAGGAGCAAACAGTTCTCTAAGCTGCTAATTAATGTGATCACACAACTGCTCTGCTCAGATACACTGTAATTAAATTTAGGGTCCATAAAGAATAAGCTCTACCATCTGTATCTGTGGAGATGGAAGTGCTTTATTTGGGCAGTGACGGGGAATTTTTCTCTTTAGCCAAAGGGGGAACCCCTCTCACAGGGGATTGTTTTCAGAGAACTGGAACCCCATGTGTTTATGCTGATGGTGTGTTGTTCCCTGCCATGCTTAATGGGAAGTCTGTCCAGCTTTGCTTGCAATAAGTTTGTTTGCAAATTTTCTATCTTTTTTTTTTTTTAAACCATTTGCACAACTGCTTCCCCCCCTGAGCAGTCCTGAATAATTGATGCGTTTTTACAAGTTTTGTAATTAAAAGACCTACTGGAGTTACTATAGTAACAGAGGCCTTTAGAAATCAATTTCATCAAAACCCCAAAATATGGGGTTGATTGGTTGGCTTTCATCTTTTCTCTTTGTTCAGTGGTATTAAGAATATTCTGAAAGATAATATTTGTTTTCTCAGCTGTGGAGTTCAGTTGTATTTCAGGGCTCACACTCTGCAGCATTCACCATGGCTTAAATGGAGACAACTCTCTCCACGTTACGTTCTAAGGACAGCCCTGACCAATGCAGAGCAGCTCCACTTGCACAGCTTTATGACAGCCTTACTCAATTTTTACTACCACTTACTTAGCACCGACTCCTCACATGGAAAATTCTCAACAATGATGCACGTCTTAGTAAATATTCCTGCAAAAATACAACTCCATTCAAGTTGCAAGAGCCAAACTCAGTCCTCATAAATTTCACAGCAAGGTTCAACCAGATGGTGCAGTTAGCTTGTTTTATTCCAAGTGTTCTATCTAGTTTTGGTTCTGCTACCACCTGACTCTTCAAGTTTCAGTTTGAAAAATGACTCCGAAGCAATGCTGGCCTCTTACTCAACAGTTCTGCTCCTTCTCACTCAGGGTACAGAGCCAGATGGTTGGTTCTTGGGGCACAGATCAAGCCTTTCTTGCTTCTCTGTCCTCTTAGCAGTTCAAGAATCCACACAAAGGAGAATGAGTTTATGCTAATCATTAGATTTTGACTATGCTGACAGGAAATATAAGCCCTTGGAAACTAACATCAAAGTCTGTTACCTTAGAATAACTCCTCCACCACAGCAAAGGAAGGGTAGTATCTGTGCAAGTCACTTTGTCCCATCACTTCAACTCGGCCAGGTTTAAGTCACTCAACTTTCACCCACTGAAAACAAACCAACCAAACACACCCGAAATTTTCACTAGGAAAAATATCCCACCAGCTCAGCCAACGAGTCACTAAGGCAAAGGCTGCAGCAGTCTGGATGACAGGCACGGGAGAAGGACGAGGCTGTATTCACCAAGTTCCACCCTGCTGCACCAAAACCCAGGTGCTGTTTGCTTTGGGATCCCAACCCATCGACAAGACAACACCAGGCAGTTGCCACCCACGTTGGAAGGGCATAACTGGCATTCCAGAACCTTTCTTGGGAAAGCATGAACCCAGTTCCCAGAGCCAAGTCTGGACTCTGTTGCAAGCAGCCACACACAACATGGTTTCAATTTGCAGTGATGAAAATGAAACTTTTTTCCCCCATCAGAGACAATTACCTTTCATTAAGCTCTTCATATTATTTATTGGAATCTGCTGGGAAAATACCTCTTCTATGAACAATTGTCTCATTTCCTTACAGAAATAAGAGAAAACTGTGAATCTGAATGTCAAAATACCAAAGCCTATTCAAAGATATGGAAAGTTGAGCACATCTCTGGATAGGCTTCAGTATTTTGATATTCAGATGGGCTAAGAACTACCCTATGGTGGCATGGCCCCATTTGGTCCTCATCATCAATCATGTCTAACCAAAACCAGGACAACTCCAGGGATTCCCTGCAGTCTTATTTCCTCAGCTATGCAGCCTTAAGTCTACTGGAAACTCTTGTCCTCCTTAGAAGAAAACTTCAGTGCCCAGGCAACCAGGCAGATTGGGGAGGAGGTGAGAGATGCATGCTCAAGTCCTGTCCTGCCTTGTGGTAGGAACATCAGGAAGGTGTTAGACCAGATCTGCAAGGCACACCAGAGAGTAAATCCACCCCACAGCTTATGCATAACCAGCAAGACCAACAATTTAAAATGATAGGGAATAATTTTTCTCCAGAAGAAAAAATATCTTTGAACGAATTCAGCAACTAGGAAATTGAGCCACTCATAAATCAATGTTTCCAGAGGTTTAGCACAACTTATGTAAAATCTCTTCTTTAAAATGTCTAATTTAGGACTGTTGCAACAAGCTTTCTAAACCAGGAAAATTTATGGTCACATGCATTTACAGAACATGCCTACATTTTCATTTAGAACTTGATTTTTACCTGAAATAACTAAGTTTATTATAAAGTAACTATTTTTTTCTTGGCCTGAAGGGCCATTGCTTAAAACAGGAGTCTTTGTAGGTAAAAGATGAGTCCAGACGCTCATTTCAGATATACCACTGTAACTAAGATCAACATCAGATGCATTTTATGAAGTCAAAGCCTGATTGAGACTAATAAATCACAACTTTTTGTCTTATATTTAAAGTTCTGCTTGTGAACTTCCTCAGGCCTTTGGATTTTTATATTTGTAATTAAAAAAAACCACTAGGATTCATAACTGATTAAGGAGAAAACTTGGTTCTACCTAAGCTAATATGGCTCTTATTTAATCTAGCACTAAATTGTGCTTATGGCTCCTTCTAGGACTGGAACACAATAAAGGATCTGTTTAATACATTGAGTTTTTTTTGATTTTTTTTTTTTTGGTGAAGTGTTTATAATATAAACACATAGTAATGAGCTCTTTATGCAGCCCCACACATGCAGTAGGCATAAAAAAAACATAAAAATGCAGATGCATCCCCTTTCATCTGCAGCATCTACCACAGGGCAGTAAAAAAATGAAAACTCTCTTCTTCTGGTAAGAACCAAAACAGACTGAGATTTCACTTTCAATGTGGAAAGGAGTTTTCCAACTCATTCACGTGTGATGCACTGAGAACTTGCTCAAGCTGAGAAGGCAACCTTCATTCTTGACTCACTCAGCTGCAGGAACACCTCTCTCCAGCCAAATTCCCTGCGAGACCTCTAATGGTTATAATTTCTTGAAATAAATGGTGAGCACAACTCATAGAGTCATGAGGTCACCAATTTATCTATTATAGTTCCAATAAGCTTCATAGCTCCCAGCTTGAGCCCTTGCAATATTTTGTAAGCAGGATGTGAAGCAGAAGCAGCATACCAAAACTCCTGTGTGTCACCTTCTTCACAAGAGCTTCTCCACCTCTTATTACACTGCCTACAATGCTCAGTGATCTGTACACACAGTGAACTAATACAGCTTTTCAGTATAGCTGAAAGGGAGAAGAGAGAGGCTCCCCTCATGCCTATGGTATGCCCTAATTCTACTCAGCTGTATAATATTTAAAAAAAGAATTATGACAAGCTTTCTGACGTCCCCAGCAAGTCACCACCAGGGTGATACAAACCGAACCCAAAAATAGATGACTATGTGCTTCAGAAAGAAAAAAGACCTTCCCATAATTTGCAATAAGGAAACCACCTTAGCTTATCAGAAACCAGAAGTCAGCTGGGCTGAGCAATCGTTTGTCACCAGACGGGTACGTTAGGTTGCTGCTGGATGCAATCCACAGAGAGCTGCACCAACACGTTTCTGTAATGAGTCTGCACAGTGGTTTGCTCTGCTACAACATGGAAATGTGACTCCAGTGTGGGTGAGAAGCATTCCTTAAAATATTTCCTCACGATACACTGAATTTACTCCTGACAGAATGCTGCAGCTGAGCGGAATGTAAAGTCTTTGAGTTAGCTGGCTACTTCTGTTTCACTGCTCTCCTTCAGGACTGTCTGAACCTACAGAGCCAGGGAGAAAACAGCAGACAAGAAAGCTGTTAAAAGAAGTTGTGTAGAGTATTCCAAACACCAGTGATTTTTCCTGCTCCAAGGTCTTGCAGTTTTTGTTGCTGTCACTGAAGGCTTGAAGCTGATGGTGTAAAATCACCATTAAAGAAACTCGTCATTGACTGGTGCTGTGCTGAGTGGAACTCGCCCTCCATAATCACAAGCTCTAGAGTTCCAGCAGGACAGTAGAAGACACAGTGGGAACACAAAAGCCCCAAACATACGACAACCAGAACATCTAGACTTCAATCCCAGCTGGGAAGGTGCCCCTGGAGAGTTCAGGTGAATTTTCTGTGCCACATCAATACGATGGGTATGGTGCTGTACTGTCAGCAGCAACATTCAACTTAAATGAAGCCAAGCCTTGATAGGAAAAAAATAAGATGACTCCAAAACAAGCATAGCTATCCCATAGCATGTTTTCATTTTCATAAAGGGATCTGCTTTCCTTTCCCCCTTCCAGCAGAACAGCCCTAGGAGCAAATGCAGGTCCTGTGTTCTCAAGCCTTGGCAATAACTCGTTATATTTATTCACTCACAACCTTGCACCTACTATTACACTCACACAGGAACATGGTGCCCAAACCTGGACAGATCTGCAAACATTCTGATTGCATCCAGTGATGAATTATCACCAACTGACCACTCAGACAACATGCAAGCAGGAGACACCCTCAGTCTCCTCCTCTCAGTTTGTGCTCTTCGTGAGAGGCTAGTACACTCCTGCTATAGTGCTGCACTGGAACACTAAATCCTTTCAGTTCTGGGTTCCCTGCTGTTTGCTTATAATAATTCTCCTTCTCAGTCATCCTTCCCTTTTTTTGGGCGAGGAGTCTGAAGAAAGGGAAGAATTTTGTGCAATTTTGTTGCAGTCTCTGCCTCCTGACAGGTTTCTGTATTCACACACCAGCTCTTCCACAATGTGTAAAAGTAAACCTCAATTTAAAAAGAACTTACGTGTCCCTATTTTATTCACAAAAGAAAATTACATTTTTTATAAGCACATGGGGGTTTTGTGTTTAATAAGGATAGGTTTAAAGTTTAGCTGCTCTTAGCAGAGTGTGACTGGTACCAGTTAAACAGGTTTCTCACAATAACTGTAACATGCTTTCCTATTGAAACTGTTTAAAGCACAGTTTATTACCAATTTCTTAATTTTGTTCTTTATGATAAAACTGCAAAGATTAAACCCTTCATTTTCAATGTCAGAGCTCAAGTACATACCCAAATTCATAAGCTCTTATGATTAAGAACAGTCAAGCTGCAAAGAAAAAAATTACAAGAGAAAAGTGCCAAAGCAGATCAAAGTGAGTGACCAAGCCTGGAAAGACCTATGTAGCTTGGAATCTGAACAGCTTCTCAGACAAATAGCAAGAGATCCCCCTGCAATCAGGATGCAACACACCCTCACCCCAACACTGCGTTACTACTACGAGGCCTTTTCACAATGACCAGTGTTCCTAAAGAAGGGCAGGGGGGATATTCTAGCCACAGGCATGGCCTCAGAGACCTTCCAATCCAGTTGGGTGTATGTCCACAATTAGGAAGCCATGCTCAGTGCCAGTTGTCCAGGACAGCCCTCTCCTGTTGTGACCCTAAAACTCTCCAGCTCCTGGTCTGTATGTGCAACCAACGTGCTGAATTCTCTCACATTCATTTCTTCCAAGGTGTGCACAGTACACCACAAATGAGAACATTTTTCCCTCAAAATCCAGAACTCAAGCCCCACTGCCTCAGCTTCATCACTACAATGGTCTCGTGTCAGGAAAGGCTTTTTTGTTTTTCTGCTCATAGGAAAGAGTCACCAGATAGCCACAATGAGACACATTTCTGATCCTGCAGTACTTGGAAGTACATAGCGTGCTGGATAAAACCTGACAAGTTCCCAATCTTCATGCTAAGGAAGGGAAAGGAATTAACAGCAGGACTGAGTTCTGCAATGAGAAAGGTTTAATTAATAGGTTTCAGCATGATGCAGAGGTGGTTTCTCTGTAATCCCTTTCCCTGGGAGCAGGAGAGCCTGGGAGAAGCTCACTCTTTCTGCCTGGCTTTACAAGCTGTGTACCTGTACACACCAGCAGCTGAGACTCAGGTCACAAACATCCCACTAGCTAAAGCCCAGGACACAGCTGACTAGTCACACAAGGAGTTTGTATGAGGTTGTATTTTACTAGCACACATTTTGGAGGACTTGAAAAGCCAGTAGTGGCTTCCTGAATAATGTGGCTGGCCTAAACTCATACCAATAAAACTTTTATATCGGACCAAACTGCCACCTAGTATTTCAGCATCCTGTATTATGCAGGGAAGCTGTTTCAGAGAGCTTTAAATGCTATATATTTGTTCTACTTCCTCAGGTCTCCAGTGATTCCATTACTGCCAGGAGCAAATGGCACCCAGCTGTACAGTTAGAGACACAAACATGGACATTTTTGGGGCACTTTTAAGGACTTTGCTATGAAGCATAAGACCAAGAAGCCTGCTGGGACCTCTCTTCCACTGATGAGTGAAAGGAAAGAGCTGATCACATCCACAGAGTGGAATGATACTCAAAAGATAACGTTTTACTCAAGAACACTCTCACCGAGTCAGAAAGTGCTGCAAATCTGTCTTTCTGTAACATGAGTGTGTGTTTAAGAGTCCCCTCTGGATAATCTGCATGTAAATGAAGCAACATTAGTTGCAAGTATCTCTGGAAACTTAAACTGGCTACACATTCTGAAAGTTAAGTAAAAACAGAACCATGGGAGAGAACCCCTAATTACCACATAGCGAGGGTACTGATTAAAACCATCAGGGCAGGGATCCTGTGTTTCATTAAGTAAATACACCAAGTTCAGCTTTATTGTTATTTTAGCTGATGAAGGAAAAATAAAGTCTACCTCTGCATGCATGAAATTACCTAAATTCAAAGACTCACTGCCAACAGACTCAGAAAAGCACAGGATTTTTTTCCTAATGTTTGTATTTAAGTAGCTCACTACAGTTACTTGGGTTAATATGAAATACTGAAGCACAGTTAACCCCTGGCATTTTAGCATTCTGTGCAGAGCCATTTCTTTGGCTTTCACGTGGCAGAGAGTAACTAATAAATGAAACATCAAAATACTATTTTAGTCACTTTTTGAACTAAAAGCAGAGAAGAACTAGAGAGCATTTGGGTATAATGAACAACACCTCCTCGTTTATTCTCTAGCTTACAGGGTTTTTTCCCCACTTTCTGGCTACTGCACTGAGTATTCAAAACTGATTGCCAAGAGCTTGAGCAAACAACCTTAGTGAGGTCATTTCTGGGTAGCAATTTCTCAGAGGCTTTACTTTAATTACAGAAGGACAGACATGAATTTGTATGTAGGGAGCAAGTTTCCTCTTGCTACCAGCAAACTCAAGTTAGTTACACTACTCGAGGCAGGAGAACATCATTTTCTGGGGTATACCAATATTTGCAGTCTGTGACTCATTGGTAAAGAAAATTTATTAGCCAGGATTCCCTCTGCTGATATTTCCAGAGTTTGTATGTCAGAAAGGTATCTCTACTCTCTTTCTCCATCAGTACCACCAAGCTCAGAGGACCCAGCATCCAGAACTGACACTGCTGGCTGATGGGATCCAGCCTCTTTGAGGAATGCTTCAGCAGAACCTCAACAGTTCTGTTTTTACAGAACAGAAAGTGAGAATTATGATCAGTTATTTTTACCAATTACTTTAAGAGCTCAAGTTTTGTTTGTCTCTGTTCAAGAGCTGAATAAAGTTAATGCAGAGTAACTTTAGAATCATAGAATCATATGTCCTGGTCTCCCCTCTCTCTTCAAAGGTTTATCAGGTAGAAGCAAATTAAGTGAAAGATGGAAGGAAAGGGAAGAAAAGCAGTGTGGGTACACTGATGCTTGCATAGTCACCAGCATTTTTCTACTAATTGGTATAAAATTCTCTTCAGCTGCTTACCTATATATTACTAGTCCACTAACTTTTGTCAGTGATGTTCTGGTTTTAAGAATTATGTAAGACTGAAGACATAATCCTGTACCTGTTTTCCTGGGCAGCTGGTGTAAGGAAGAAGCTGCTAATGTCTAAAGCCACATTTTCCAATGAAATACTGAATGAGCCTTTGGTTCCTGAATGCTCCACTTCATAATGCAGTAAGTAGAGAAACTAAAATATTTGCTTCTCAGTTGGCCACTTGCATAGAGCAAAGTGACTCAATTTTCCAAGTACATACAGGGAGTGCTCATGTCAGTGACTGCAACTTAAGGTCATTCAGTGATAAAAAATGACAACAAATCCAACTCTGCAGCCTGCTAGAACCAAAATTTAACCTAAGCTTAAAATACTCAGGCAGGTTGTGCAAAGCCATCGCTTACCTGATCTAGCTCTGGCAGGAGTTCAGCTATAGGTGGGAGGTTGGACTAGATGACCTCCAGGAGCTCCTTTTAACCAGCATTTCAGTGATTCTAGTGGGACCAAGTAGTTATGCAGTGCAGTCAAAGCTCCTAGCTCCCAAAGCATTCATTTATATTCCTCCTCCCACTCTTTCTTGGGTCTAATTCATAAGCTTACAGTCCTTTCACAATGAATGAATCAAAGACACTTAAAAAACCCCAAAACACTCAGTGGTGACCTGCTATCCCAGGCAACCTCCCCACGGTCAGCAGGGATGCTGCTCTGCTACAGTCATGTATCCATGACATTAATGAAAAAAAGCCTACAAGATATAGCTATATGAAACACTTTATTCCTTTCTTAAGTGCTGCTTTTGTTTTAGCTAGTCATAAGCTGAGGAAAAGAAAAAAGGAGGGTGGAAGCACATAATTCACTGCCCATAAAAATAAACCTAGTATTCATTAAAGGCACATTTTAAGAACATTTTAAGCAGAACCAAATACCTAATACCAAATACCTAAGCAACATTTAATGCCTTCAACACCACTGCCTGCTCTGTCTGAATGTTGTTCCCAAAGAGTGGCTGATTACTCGCTTTAGGAAGTTGAGGCCAGAGAATAATGTCTCCCAAAGCAGCCAATCTGAGGGAAAAAAAATAAATAACCCGTGAGCAGCTGTGTGATTGCTGCACCACAGTTGTGGGAAAGCAGCACGATAAGGTCAGATTCTGATCCATTACATCACCCTATACAGAGACAAGCTCTGCTGCAGACAGAAGGCAGTAGAGATGTAAAATAAGCTCAGAGCCCCGTTCACAATCTGTAGGACAGACAGCAGAATACAGCTCATTAGTACAGCTACATGAATGCCATTATTCAAGCAAAATTATTACCCTCGACCTCAGCTCCTCTCTGCACCAAGCCACGTGTATTTTAAGAGAAGACGCAGTTCAGACCCCAAGAGATCTCATTCTGGTTCACCTCATATGCTTCTACTGTTACATCCAATTAATATATTGTAGTTCATAAAGCTGGCAGCCCTAAAGAACACCACAAACCTGACTGTACCCTCCCCATGAAATGAACATGCTGCTTGAGTACCTTCCTTAAAAGCTGACTAAAAGGTTGGTCCTGTGGTTACGATTACTTGCAGGAACAGACAATTGCGTTATGTTCCTGTGACATCCCAGAGCAGGATTCTGATCAAAGCATCCAATCTTTTTGAAAAGTCATCTGCTAACCTCTTCCTCCAACCCAAAACTAATCTAGGTTTTAATGGTTGATTCATTTACTCAAAAATCTCCACAAGTTAACATGGTTATAACTATGTTAGAACCTCTTTGGATACCATTAGGACTACACAGGGTATATATATAAGAAAGACATACAGCCAAGGAACTTAAGAGTCTAAATACAGAAGTTCTCTTGTAAAATTGTTGGGATTTTTGAAGGGAAGGCAGATGGGTGAAGTTGGTTCCTTTCTCTTTTTTCCCCCTTTCTGAAAGACTTGCAGGAAAGTGAGAGCTGTTGTGTTGGCAAGGATTGAACAAAGAGAAGAAGCCACTACCCGAGGACAACAGGGCAACTGCAGAACAAGATGAGCATCCACAGCAGGTCATTACTTGTGCAGGTATTTATACGGCCTGCCTTCCACTCCAAAAAATGAACAAAAGGAGAGCCAATACTTCAACAGGAATCCCTTTTGGGTTTGCTCCCTATTATAACTTAATTTGATGCTCTTACCTATAGATCTGAATAGATAATGTATTTCTTAGCATCCCTGGGATTCTGAAATGGACAACAGATGCAAGAAGTTTTTTTTAAATAATAAATTCAGGTCAAGCTAAGTGATTAATGGGTTCTTTAATGTGTTATGCTGATTTTGTTCCAAAATAAGCAGCTGCTTTATATGAACCGCTTCATTTCTCTTCAACAGCAAATCACAAAAAGTAGAAGAAATCACTCCCACACGTGTCTTTTAAAGCTCATGCTGTTCATCACAAGACAAGCACAGAAAAGTAACCTGTTGTCCCTGAACAACAGAAAAGTGTCCTCAGGTGAACCAGTCCTACAGAATGAATACCACGCTTTTTCTTACAGATTTAGCAAGCTACTCAATAACAATTAAGAAAATAGTAAGGTTAGGAAGGCACCCAATAAATAATCTCAATTTACATCCATATTCAGAGCCAAAAGTCAAATTAGAATTTGTCTATCAATCCTTAATTAAGACAAATCGAATACAACTTTTCTGTTGTCTTCTGAGAGTCAGATGAAGCTAGCCCATGAAAGCTTCAGGGATATTTTAGCAAGAAATATTGTATCCCCCCAGCCCAACTGGCTCAAAGGACTTCACAAGGAAAGATCTCCTACCTTTAAGCAAAATAGAGATTGAAAATACAAGCGACAGTAGCTTCTTACAATAGTGGAATATCAGGAGCTATAACCCACAACAGATTGTTCAAATCAGCCTTACTCAATCACTCCAGCACTTCTTTGTTATGTATTCTCATCAGAGAAATACTTGGCAGTGTTCACATGTAAATCAGCAGCAGCTTTTTGGATCACCTCTTTTAATGTAGAATCAGCACAAACTTTTCAGAATCCTGATGTTTCACTAGAACGTTTTTCAGAAACACAATGTGCTGCTGAAGACTGAGGCAGATGGCTTGGCTGGGGCAGTTTGCAGTTTGAAAATTGTCTCCAGTCAGATTTTATTTAAAATAAAAACCCAAAATCAGCATCTCTTTTTGAGACTACATTACACATACCAAAGCAGCAGTTAGCTGGAAGATACAGGGTCATGAAATACACTGCCTCGTTCACTGATTCCAGCTCCAGGGTTAAATGCTACCTAAGTGATTTGATTTCTAAGGGGGATTAATTGGTAGCTTCAGTCCCATTCTTGGCAGATACATCACCACTGCATCCAGCACTATTTGGCAAGGTACCACGCAGACCTCACCTTACTCCCCTTCACATCCTCCTATCCAGCTGAAAAGGAACTACATACACAACTAGGGGCAAGCAGGAAACACTTCTTGGGGCCAAATAAAAGCTATGGTTGGAAAACACCCGGAGAACAAACCACCCTCTTGTATGGTTCCCTTCAGCCAGAATTAAAAACCACAGAAGGGCCTGTGAGAAAAAAGCTTTAGTTTAGGATTTTGCCATAAGAAGTCTGCTGAGCAGCTCGTCTGTCGGTCTAGAACGTGGCACTAGCACGACACTCAACGTTGTTTTGTTGCTATCTTTCAGTTAAGGAGCATCTTTAGTACAAAAATTAAATTAGAATCTGATGTTTGACCAAACGCCGTGTGGTCACCTCAGGCCTGTCAGGGCCCCGATCCTCCGCTGCTTGACTCTTTCAGACCAACGTGGCCGGTTAAGCAAGGGCTCAATCAGGCCCCTGGTATATAAATGGATCATTTGAAGCTACACACGTTACTTTACACGGAAAAAATTCAAGCTTTTAAAAAACGAGCATATAAAATGTAAAAAAAAAAATAAAAAGCCATGTGAAGCGCGCGCGCAGGCAGGCACACAAGGCAGCTTTCCTCGGCCCTGCCTGTGCAGCAGAACAGATACCCTGTTCTCTGCCTCCCTTTTCACTGCAAACCTTATACTAGCTGTGTATATTTTGGACCCTTTCCCATCCTACCATGATTTCCTGTCTGAGTCTGCAGCCCATGGCAACAGCAGAAAATTGGAGCGCGGGCCTTGCAGATGGTGGTAGGCCAAGTGCCCCGTGCCAATTTAGTATCTTCTTCCATAACATATGCATTATCTAAGTCTTGGCTATATGGCAAGAGTTATCTTCATGCTAATAAACGATATTCATTTTAATTTATAAATTGTGCTTGCCTTAGGGAAGCTCTGGCCTTCCATAGTGAACATGAAAAACCACAGTCACGCAGGCCGACATACACATCATCATAATTTAAGAGGAAAATAATATCTTGAACTGCTTGTCAAGGTAAAACTGTGTGACTTTTCTTCTATCAGTCAATTCCAGCAGGTCATGGGTCACTGCAAAGGTTTAAAAATGAAGCAAAACAGTTCCCTCCCCAAATTCATTGATGTGCAGCACATAGATCATCCCACAAAATAACCCGTGACAAAAGCTGCGTTTCCACATGTCTGCAATAAAAATATGAGACCCAAGATGATATACAGGGGGAAAAGGTGCCAGAAAACAATTCCAGGGCTGTTTTCCATTGGGAAATGTAGTGTTAAGCATGAATCTTCCTTGAGTGGCTTTAATAAGAGACTCTGCATCTGGCATTGCCCTGAGAAAATGGGGCCCTGGGGGTGGTGGGGGGAAGGACACACATTTTTCAAGGAATAATATTAATAAGAACACAGCAGTCACCCACAACGCACTCACTGGCACAGCTACAAAATGTACCTCGGTGCACAGATGCTTTAAATCCCCCCTGCCCCCAGCACACCCGACAGGACAACCAGGTTTTCCACAAAATGAACGGTCACCATCAAAATTTCTCCCATCTCGAGATGTAAAGCCTTTAAGTTTACTACAAAGTCCTAAACCAAAACCACCTCAGACCAACACAAGGCCTCAACCTGAGTGATTTCAGCAGAAGAGCCCAGGCAGCTGCTTCAGAAAGAAGCCAGTCTTTTCTGACAAGCAAAATCATCTTTTCTGGAATTACAGACCAAAATCCATAAGCCACTGCTGTGTTCCATAATGAAGCTCTCTGCTCTCTCAGCACTGGTAAATAAACACACTATTTTTTCCCCCTAGGGCCTAGTCCACAACTCTGATCCATTTTCTTGACTTTCTGCCTTTCTCTTCATCTATCTAAACCACATCAGGTAGAAGCATTACTCAGAACTGAGAGATTCACAAACCTAGTGCGGATACCAATCAAAACTCTGCTAAAACTAATGGAAAGTATTAATTTGGCTCCCACAAGATTAAACTTTAAGGTAAGCAGCACTTCTCACATGGATTCTGAGCTTGCTTTCAGTAGCAGTTTATTGACAACAACCCCGACAAACTTCCTCCTTGATGATCTTACTGTCATCACTCTCAAGTGTCTTTTAAATTCAAACAAAACTGATATTCACTTCAGCCAAAATCTCCATGTATACTGCCAAAGAGTGAGAGAACTTTCCTAAGGCTTCTTAAAAACAAGCAAAAGAAAACAAAAAATATCAAACAAAGAAGAGCCCATAAACAGGCTTTAGAAGTTTTTATATATTGACAAGAGAATGAAAGGGTTTATTAAAAACAGCTACTAAAGATGATACATCTTGGTTGCCTACAGTTTTACATCTTCTCTCCCCCCTTCTAAGCTAACCTATCACTTCAGTGAAAACATCCAGAGACACCATATAAATTTGATATAAAAGTACCAGAAACCATACTAAGACTATAATAAAACTGTATCAGTCCAATTCTGGAGTGATTTTTATGATCTCTAGACTAAACAAAGCTGCCAGTGCAAGTTGAGCACAAAACAGAGTGAGGGGTGGAAAGAAGATAACATTCAAACTAAGGAGCAGAAATTTAGTGTGCAGTTAACCAGAAATCATATCCACTCCAGAAAGGAAATATATTTCATTGGATATGATCTCTTATATTACTACAACATACAGACATCCCTGGGTTTTGGTTAGACCTGTGGTGTTATCACAGGAAATTGCACAAAAACGGAAAAAGAAATAAAAAGGAAACCTCTCAACCACTTGTGATGCAGAAATAGATGAGTCCTTCTAAAGAGAAATTTACAGCAAGCACCAGCCCGTTAATGTTTCTCACAGCTCACATTACTAATTCTTCCCAAATTCAACACACAATAAAACACTCCAAAAAAACCCACCTCTGAAGTCAACACTTCAGCATAACAGTACCCAGAGGGGAATTTCTCTGCCTGCTCGTGTCCCTGCTCCTCAAAAGTCACAGCAGCATCCTGACACCACTCCTCATCCTGCTGGGGAGGCTGAGACACACACAACCTCAGGTTAAAATAAGCTGCAGGATCATCTGTGGATCATCCAAGTGGAATCAAAGTCAAAGATAAATGAACTGTTTAAAAGCAACTAAAAAACAGGGTTTTTTCCTTTCAGCTACGAGTTCTGACACAAGTCTGTGCTGCATGGGAGACTGGGTAGCCATTTAAATAATACAAGCAAACAAGAAATTGATTTCTTACTAAATTCTATGAAAAAAACCCCAAAATTCCAGAACAGTTTGAAGAAAGACTGTGAGGTGAAACTGGCCTAATTTCCTATTCTAGCTGTTTGCCTATTAACTCTTGCCTTTCAGCTGCAGTACTGGTGTCCTTTGCTCAAAGGCAATAAAATGTAAATGCTAGAAGAAAATCTAGTCACTGTCATCTTGGAATTAATCAGGAAAAGACCCAGAGCTATACAGCATTAAGAAAATAATAGATAATTATGCCTCTGCATGTTTATCTTTTTAATGTATAAGTCCCAGTGTAAACACACCATCATGTTTTCTTCTTTATCCTCCAGGTCCCAGGCAACAGATTGCAGACTGGGCTAGAAATGAAAGGAACACAAGTATCCAACGTGGACTGTAATGTTATAAACACTAAAGAACGGGACAAACAGATTATGTCTTCCATAGTGTTCCCTTCCTCTCATCCCAAAACATTATAAACAATGTTTACTTTGATCTCGCACAGCCCCGTAGCAAATTTATCAGTGGTTATAAATCCACATGCATGGACTAAAAAGTTGGTCTGAAATGTTTATTTGGCTTCAGTCCTTAGTCTCTATCCCATGATTATACCACAAATATCTTTCATCATCTCAAGCCTTTTGGTGTCACTACACAGAAACTACAGCAATTATTTAAGCATAGTTTGCCTGTTTTTTTACACATGTCAAGGCTTTTTCATGTTTTTGGACAGGGAGAGCCAAATGCAGTCTCCTGATTTGCTCAGTTCAGAGGTGAAGCAGTTTTGGTAGCCCAGTGATCATCAAACAGGTTTTAAGAAAGGAATAGTCTAGGTATAATAATTACACAACCAGAACGAGATGGACAAGTACTCAGGCTTACAGCTAACCTACGAGTTGTCTGGGTCAAACCCATATGAGGAACACTGGACAGTTTTTGCTTGGTCAACAGGAAGAAGGTGAATATATTCACAGCAATCCCTGTGACCCAGTTTAATGATTCTCACAGGTTACAACCCCCAATCTCTGCTCCATCAAGAAACGTTGCACATTAAGATCACAGTAAAGACTAATCCAAACAACTGCCTCCTAGAAGACCACCAGAAAGAACATCAGCTAGACTACAGTTAATGAAATCACATCATTAAATAACAGATTTTGAGCAAATGAGGAGGAAGTTTATAATTCTATGTGGCTTTCATCTGCAAGTAACACATAAGCGAGTAGGTTTCAATAAACAAGGATTTTATAGCTTGGAATTCCACTTAACTTGGATTGAAAAGACCAATCCTTAGTTTCCACTCCTAAAGACAGCAGCAGTTACAACATACCCTTCTTCCTGAAGTGACTTTCACACTATTAGTTGTATCCCACATACTCTGTGCTCACAAAACCTACAGCCACCACCCCAGCGAGCTGCAGGCAGACACTTTAATTACAGGTTGACAAACAACCCTGAGCCATGCCCTGCCCGTGGCTGGCTGGTCCCAGCACCAGGCTCTCCTCACCCCAGTTGCTCAGCATACCAAGTCACACCCGCCAGAGCCAAATGTTTTCCAAGGACTAGAATGAGCTCAGAGTTCCACCTTGGTTTGCCACCTCAGTCAGAAGGCAAGTCTGGATGTGTCTGGGTGAAAGGAACAGACCTCACCACATCTGTGCATCCTTTCCTCCTATCATTGCTTTCTTGTGATAAAACCAACAACACTCCACTGACCAGGCTCTTCTCACTCATAAATGTACAACTTGGAATGCTTAAACTGACTTCAATGATCTCAAAGTCCAGCAGTTACTTTTTTTTTAATGTGGACTTACCATCATAGAATCGTTTGGATTGGAAAAAACCTTTAAGATCATCAAGTCCAACCATTAACCTTACTTTACCAAGTCCACTGCTAAACAGTCTTGTCCTGTAGGGGAAGGAATCAGAGTTCTGTTGAAATATTTTTGTCCCAATTTGTAAATTAAGAAAGCGTGACCACCATTGTACTGGTTTTACTATTGCCTCAGGCTTGCTAAGATTTAACCCAATGTAGATAGGCACTTATGTTCAAAATAACATGTAAACTAATACCATTAAACCAAGAAAAGCATCAGAAATTGTCTTATTCTTTCATTCACCAGCCTGAATTTCCATAGTTTGATGTGAGCAAATGGACATGTTCTTCTGTGGACAACGAGTGGAGCAGAACCACACATCTGCAGCTGTTGGTGTTCTGAATTGTGCATCCAGTGGTTTGTGTTTGTAGGAGGTGAGCATGTACGTACAAGCACTACCATCCAGGCTTGAAGAATGTGTCCCTGTGGGTTTGTGGATATAAATCCAAGCTCTTGAATGTGTAGGAGTTAAAGCACACGAGTTAGCTGGGGTACAGAGGGGAACAAAGCCATAGCTGGATAGGATCATAGCTATGACCAGCTCATCTAACACAGAAACCTGCACATAAGTCCATCATGTTCCTGCCCAGGAATCCCCAGTAAGCTACGCTGCTCCAACTACTGCTCCAGATAGTTGACAGAAGACAGAGGCATGTCTTTAATTAACATATTTTTCTTTAATGCTTTGCAAACCACCTGTGGTAGCCCTGTGCCAGCCTTATATTTCTACTCAGCTTAGTCAATTGATTGTATTTGCAGCAATCTTCCCCAAAACGCACCCCCTTCCAGCATGCAGGTTTTTCCTGAATAGTTGTGAAGCTGATGGATCATTAAAATTGATGAGGCTCTTCAAAAGCACACCACTTTGTTCAGTTCAGATAACAAAAGGACATTGCATTTATTGAAATGTCATTAATTTTTTTCTCTCCCCATGCTGGATTTCAGTACAGTATCATGACTACACTGAAATTAAAAAAAAAAGTTATTCCAGACCATTTTGATAACTACACAAAGGATTTTTTTCTAATGGCTTAGCTCTAAAAATCTGTAATGTTAAAATCAGCTATAATTTTTAACCTATATTAGTGCAGTGAGAAATATAAAACTGGGTTAGTTAGTGATACTAAATCCCAAGTCCATGCTTGATGCTTAGTAGGGTGTGCCTCAGTGTTTAGTATCAGGGAGAAGAAAATTCATCCCTGGTCTAATTTTCTCAAGTCCAAATCATTCCCTCCCACCGTGAGGAAAGATTACACACCTCCCCCCTCAACCCCTTTCCAAGAAAAACCTCTCAAGACACAAATAGAGCTTATTTCAGACTCCGTTTCTACTACTCATCAGCTGAGCAAACCAACAGGCTCATTTGTGGATTACTTTGTCCTCAGAGAACTTCTTTTTTTATTTGAGAATACATCTGTCAACACTTATATCTCCAGAACCCCAGGATGTGCTGATGCATTAAATAGCACAGCAGGTGTATTGGCTGTCGCAGGAGCATCTGGCAACAACCAGACAGTTAAGTACAACCTAAGTGCTGTAGTTTACAGGGCAATAATATCAAAATGTATTTGCAGTGCTGACAGTTCAGGTTGTGATGAGCCACGTACCAGTCAAACACAGGAACGTCAAGGGAAAGAACTGCATTCCCAAGGCAAAGTTTGTATTTCTCCTCACCTCCCAGCAAACATTCTCAATGAAGAGACACTAATATCCTAAATTAACATCTCAAATCCCTGGGAAACTACCAGATGCTTTCTCTACTTTCACTGTATCAAACCAATGCATATCACATATCTCCACGTAATGAAAAAGAGAAAATCAAACATGCACTCCAATGTCCACGACTTGTTCTGGTTTACCTTCCAGCAGCTGCTTAGCATTTTTGCTGCTTTTGTTTCATTTTCATTCCACCTTGTATTGCATTACTTTTGCTACGTCCCACCTAGACTCTGTCTAAAAAAAGACTTCACCCTTGGAAGCATTAACACACCCAGAGAGCTTTCCCAAACTCCCCATGGCCACAAGCTCAGATAACATTCCTCCTTCCATGGCACAGAGAGCAAGTCCTAGGCATGAAGTCAGAACTCACCCTGACAGCAGAAAACACTCACAGAAGCAGCAAATAGCTGATTAAAGAACAGCTTCACAGAAAGGGTGAATAAATAAACGAGCCACAGATTATTATTTATTTTGAAATAAAACTCCCCTGAAGCATTTGCAGAGTTTTAAACTTCACCCTTCACATAGCAGGCGCTGATTAAAACGCTTCTGTTACAATACAGAATATTAAACTTTCAGCCTCCAAAAAGCCTTAAGAACAGAGACTGGACTATGGTCTTTGATGGGAGATTAGTCACTGAAGAAATACAGGTCTAAACCTCAGTCTCTGGAGAATGTATAAAGATTTATGGAGTTACCTACTGTTTCTTAAGACTCCAAAGAAGCACACTCTCCTGATCTAATAATGAAACCAGTATTTAATAGATCATAATGCCAGAAAGGCCCATTATGATAATCCAGTGCAATCTTCTGCAGAGTACTCTGCCACGGGTTTCATCCCGAGGACTGTGATGCTTGACTGGAGTTAGAACTTAACCTCAAAGTGCTTTTTATCTCTAAGATCAAACTCAGTGCTATAAAACAAAATGGTTTGTTTATACGCCAAGTTCATAATTTACAAGCACTCCATTAAAATGCTCTTATTATAAAAGAAACAAAAATGACAGTAAAGCAGGTTTTCCTGTTCCCTACAAGTTATTTTACCGCTAGATCCATCTCTGATTTAAATTAATGTAAAAGACAAGATCATCTGAAAGCGCTGTGGAGAATGAGGTGAATACTCCTCATTTACAATTCCTACAGGGAGAAGAATAAAGAAGTTATTTCAAGCTTTCCTGCATCCATATAAAACCATTTCTGGTCTTACAATTGCAAGAAAAGCCATTTAGAAGATTCACTGACTTGTGTCAGGTAAAATCCCAGTGACAGACTGTCACAGGAAATCGCAGGATACCTTCATGTGGGGTTTCATCTCATTTTCAGACTTAAAAGATGCATTCAATTATTGACAGAATTGATCTGAAAGACAGGAACAACAAAAGAGGCAGCAGAAGCCAATCCTGTGGCCAGTGACTGCGTGGTATGAGGCTGCAGGAGCGTTATCACAACTGACCATTTGGTGGTTTGAATATTTATAAGCATCTCCCTGCACAGTCACTCACATCTCCATCGAACACCAGCTTCTGTTCATTCACTGCTATTTTTTGAACAAGGAGATTTCTCCGAGGAGTAAAAAAAGCTCTGTGAAGGACCAACTCTTCCTCTCTGTTTTACACACAGAATCCGGGAGGCAGAAGCACTGAGAAAACCTGAAGCACGTGTTTTACTTTACAGAATCACTGTATTTTACTTCAGCTTCCCTAAATAAGGAACAAGAGAGGGAACCAGAGTCCTCCTTTTCGACCTGGTGACAAATTCTCCCATCAACACAGAATTACAAATAGGACAAGACATCCTCATACCTTTATAGTCTTCCATCTAAGAGCTTGTAGATAAAAAAGTGCATGTCTGTATTTGACTTTTAAAGTTGCAGTTACACCTTGTACCAGTGCCAAGAGCACATTCCAAAGGGCTCTTCACATTTATTTCACATACCTTTACTAACACTGCCAGTAGACAGATTGAGTGCCAAGTGAGGTGTTAGGAGCACCCTCTCAGCAGCCATCTCCTTACTCTGTCATTTGAACTGGGCTGGCCCAAGGGGGACAGTCACTGCACCTGAATCATGACATTACTGCTTGGGTATAGGGTAGCTGCAGGAAATAATCCACCCAAGGAGCAGAAGTTGAGTCAGCCCTCCTCCAACAAAGTGTTTCATTACTAACTTTCACCTAAGGTATATTTTTGTACCTTAAACCTCCTCCTTTACTCCTCTCTCATGAGATGATGATCTTTTGAAGAGGTTCAAGCCGCTTGGTTTTAGAAAGAGTTAAATCAGAAGGTATTAGGCATGGAATATCTGACCATAACAATGCAGCCAGCAAAAGTCCAACTGTGTGTGGTACACAAAATAGTTTTCCAAATTGAATGTTTCTCTAAATTTTCCATGGAAAAATATGGTACTGCTCAGTGTGACACTGCAAGATAAACAGAGCAGCTTCTTAACAGGACTGCCATGACTTAAGCCTTTCAAATTGCTTCTCAGTCTCGAAGGAAGACGCCAACATTCCTCTATCTGCTTATTTCCTTAGCTGTTCAAAAAGTCTGCTCTCTAAACAAATTACAGAGCTAAGCACCTTAATGCTACGTTATTCCCATTACTGAGGCACCGTCCTACAGGCTCGCTTTGGCAAACCAAGAGCAAGCTCCTGTTCATTGCACAAGCTTAATTACCACACAGGTTTCTGCTGAACTAGAAGGAAGCCCAAGGAACATGTAGTTAGAACTTTTTGCTCAGAAACTAAATTTCACTGCTGCTAAATAAAATTAATGTTTTCCCTCTCCAGGCTGTACGTGGGAATAGCAGCTTTAAGGTGAAACTCTGCAATCCTTCCCTACAACATAAGTTTTGCTTGAAAGCAACAATATTGTTTTCTGAGAAGCAATTTCTAAAGCACATTTCATCTTATGGTTACAGAGAAGCATTTTTACACAGCAGTTATAAAAAAAATACTCAAACTAGCAGCTGGTAGAAAGTCCAGAGATGTTTGTTAGGACAAGGGCACTTGGTTTCCCGCAGCCCCTGCAGATTTATAAGCTGGTACTTCCTAAGAATAAAGCAGGATCATTCTTGCCTAGTAAAACAGTCATGTCGGCTTTATGCACAGACAAACCACAAGCAAGACGCAATTCAGATGAAAAGAACTATGAAAAAACCCACCCCAAGTCCATGGAAAGCAACAATTTTACTGCAAAGCTCGCTGAAGATGAGAAATTGTACAAGCTAGGTCTTACCGTTGGCATTTTTGCCACAGATGAGATGCTCGTAAGGCTGCAACACTCCCCAAAGTTCAGCATCGTTGTTGATAACCATCTCCAGGATTTCAGCCGAGATCTCCCCTCCTCCACCGTCCGGGCTCTGACTTGCCAAAACCCGAGCCTTGATCTCCTCTACGAGGTTTTCCATGCAAGCGGTTAAAGAGATGGCCGCGTACTCGTGGATCCTAACCGAGATCCTGGTGTCCACCATCCACCTGAAGAACCTCCCCACCGAAAAAGTGAGGCCGCAGCGAGCCGATTTACCCTTCCTGAGCCCATCTCCGGCACTCATGCTGTACAGAGAGAGCGCCTTGACAGTCGCCAAGACGCAGCTCTCTGACAAGGCCCAGCTCTGGATGAGCTTGATGGCACTCTGCACCTCAAAGCGGGTGCACTTGGAGTGCATCACGCTGAGCCGCTGAGCCTCCCTGGAGACCCTGATCAGGGCGCGCCTCAGGAGCTGCGAGAGCCGCCTGACAGCTTCCTGAGAAAAGCTTCTGCTCTTGCCACCTCCCTTCCCTTTTCTGAGTATTCTTCCAATGTCTTCATCAGTCCAAGGGTATTCCTCTAGATCCGGCAGCTTAGGACACTTGGAGAAGATATCTGCAACCTCGGGGTCTTCCGGCAGGACGGTGTTCACGGTATCCCAGCTGTTATTCCTACTGTTCATGGAGCCCGAGTAGTACCACCAGTTGCCCCTGTGCTGAGAAGAGGTGAAGGCCTGGGAGTTGGACTTGGAAGAAGAGAGACTGAGGGACCTGCAGGAATCCCCTGCCCCATAACCAGAGTCCAGAGTCAAATCCTCCAGGGTCTTCAGTGTCGAGCTGTATATCCCAGCCATAGGAAAGTCGGGTTCAGCCAAGCGCTGAAGCAGAGCACGAAAGGTGAGCCTGGGGCAGATCCCTCCTGCGCCTACC
>NW_008631633.1:0-48176 GCF_000691845.1 Merops nubicus
GCCTCTCCGGCGGGAGCGCTCCGAGTGAAGCGCCGCGAAAACACCCCGGGGAAGGGAGAGGGCGGGAGGTATTTGCAGGACAGCTTTCAAACCAGTCTCTCCTGTGCCTCACGCGAGCGTTTGAAGATGCGGTGCTGTTTTCTGTAGGAAGTTTGCCCTAGCGCTCTTGGCTAAAACACTCAAGTCATATTGCACAGTAAGCCGAAAAGCGTCTGGCTCCTTTCTTTGCCCAAAAGTCGGCTGTGTTCCAGGGATGCTGTGTGTCACCGTTGGCATAGTATCAAATCAAGGCATGGGAAAAAGTGCATGCCTATAAGACATAGATGGCGTATGCCTTTGTAATTCGAAATATACTGGGTGCGTCTTTAAGAATAAGGCAGAAACTTATGTCTAAGTTGTAATAAATTCCTCCTGACTGTGGCCAGCGTGCTTCCTGGGCAATAAGAGACCCTCCCCTCAGTGTTGCTTTACTGGAAGAATCATGGGGTGGAAATGGGAGGGAGAGAAGTGTTTGTGAAGGTGAGTGAACAGCGAGGGTATCGTATCTTGCATTAACCAGCCTCTCCCCAAACTGGATGCTCTTGTGGTAAAGGAGCTGTCTGCACGTCTCCTGTGGAGATGTAAGCTGTTGAGATGAAGTGCTCCTCCCTGATTTCAAGTGGTTTTCTCTGCCCTGACAGGTAAATCCAGGGCCTTTGCCACCTTTTGGAAGGGAATAGAGGTCTCACTGCCGTGTGCTGCGTGTGCTGTGACCATAAGATGCCGAAAGGCAGACCCCCAGGAGAGCGCTTCATGTGCCTTAACCTAAGGAGTTGATTGCAACCTCGAAGCCTTTCACCTCGGGCAGACTAGTCTGGTTCTTTCTCTTTCATGCCTCTGAGGCCTGCCCAGGAAAGCAGAGCTCATGCTGACTCAGTAGTGCAGGAAAAGGGCTCTGTGATTGCTGTACTGACAGAGAATAGTGCTCAGTGGATGTCTCATGTTGTACCTACCGCTTTTCTTCTGCATATTAGGATGTGTGTACCAAAAGAAATCTTGGCTATCCTGTAGTAGGCTTCAACAGATACTAACTTGACAGCTTCTTTTATTTCAGAGTATTTAAAAATGTGGGTTTTGGGTAGGTACTGTCAAAACTAATCTACAGTTTCCAGCTGCTCTGGGTTAGTCTGTTGTGACTGCCCTTGAGTGTTGATGGAATAGAAGATGTGTTAGCTTAAATATGGGGTGAAGATGTAAAGGCGTTTCTGCCAGAGGCTTTTTAATAGGTATGTGAATCCCCTTAGGTTCCAATTAAGCTATGTCAATGGCTGGTTCATCTATGTTTTAGGTATCTTTGGCAGTGTGGATTATTTTTTTGTTTGCTTCTTTGTAAACTGTGCAATTGAGTAAAATGGGAGTTGGACTTGATTCATCTTGTGTTACAGAATGCTTTCTAATTAGTGTAGCATGTATTGCTTGTTGGGCTCTAGTGAATGATCTATAAAATCTGATAGAACTGATACTTACCAGGCTATCTTGTGTCTAGGAATGTGTGTTTAGCACCCTGAAGTATTTTTGTGAAGTTCTTTAGTATTTGCTGATTTTGCTGTTTCTCACATTGCCTGGGACTAAGTGGGGGACATCTCTCTGGAGAGCAGAAGCAGGCTATGGTCTTGTGAGACTGTCCTGTATGGGCCGTGTCAGAGATGTGCCTGCACCCCCATTCCTGAGAAGTGCACGTCCCTATGCCACGTGTAAATGGATAGGTACCTTTTTCTCACCTCCCTTTCTTAATGTTGATCCATATCTCTTGTCCTTTATTGGAAGTTTGGCAGTTAGCAAGCCAAAGGCAGCTCCTGCCTTCCCCAGTACACCATTTGGGGCTGACCATCCATCTCACAGTAAATCTGTCACTGTATTGATTCAGCTGAAGGTGCTACTAGGCAGCATTTCTCCTCTTCTCCCATCATACAGCAGAAGTCCCAGCGAAAATGGGGTGTCTTTTTAAGAGTGGTGCTGCTGGTGGGCCAGCCCAGTTGGACCTTGGCTGGTTGCCCCCCTAGTTGGATAGCACTTGCAAGTTTCCAGTGCTTCTCCTGTGTTAAAGGGTGAAGACCTCCTAGAGACGCAGGGGTTATCAGCTAGCCTTGAATGGGGATGGCATGGCCTGAGTCTGTGCACAGGACATGATACAGTCCATTTTCATTCTGGAGTCTTTTCTCTCCCAGCTGTGATCCCTGAACCCCAAAAACCCATTGAATGAAAGTGAGTGGATGAAACTGGCATGTGTAGAAACTGATACAGTTCTAGTTGGAGCTGCCTGAATTCAATATCAAATACTTGCTTCACTCATTACATACAGCTTTTTGATGCAGGGAGCCCAACTGATTTTAGAAGAAGCCAAGATTTCATTATGACTCTGCCTGGTACTGCAATTTTTGCCTCACCACAGCACCTTCTGCACCTTTGCAGGCTGACTACTTGAAGATGGAAGATTTCTGGGTCTTCTCATCCCATGCCTCTCCCTGTAAGTAATAAGGCTATATTAATCTGTATTCCCTGTAATCTCAGAGCTGGACTGTTTGGGATCTAAAAATGGGGAATTGTTACTGTATTAACTTTTCACCTCAAAATTCATGCAGGGTGGTCTGTATCATCAGAGGTTTTTTTTACAGTGTTATTCAGATGCCTTGGTAATAAGTGAAGCCATTTGACTTTCCAGAGAGCCCTTTGACACATGAGCTTACAGAATAACTTGGTTTAGAAGAGCAGATCCTTGAAGTTCAAGTGCCATGATTCTCCTGAACCACCTTTCTTCTTAGATTTTAATTGTTCCTTTTTTTTTTTGACTCGTTTTTGTTAGTCATGCCACAAAACTGCAGATGGTGAGCATTCTTGTGATAGCTGCTGTGTGAATATTTTGCTTTGTTCATGTTTTGAGTGTTCCCTGTGAATTAGGCAGCCTTTTGTTTTCCCTTGGCACTTAGAACGCTAGAGCTCTTGTTAGCCTATATGGAGCTCCTTATTTTAATGAGACCAGCTTCTCTGCCGGGTGTTCTGCTGTTGTTTTATTTATTTTTTTTAATCAATGAAGCCTCTTACTGTGGGTCTCTTGAGACAATAGCTTTCTTATGCCAAAGGAAAATGTATTGCCCTGCACAAAGCTGTGGGAAGCATAACATGCTCATTAGTAACGCTTGGTATATGCCCTGCCCTTCCCTTGTTCATTCATAGAAGGAAAATGACATCAAGGAGTGGATATCTCTTCTCTTTTTTTTTTTTTTTTTTCTCTTCCCTAGAAATAAAAGGAGTGGGAGAGATACTGTTTGGAACATCTCTGATAAAGTTTGAGAAGTACTAGCAGTCCTAGCACAAGGAAGTGGCTTCAGCCCAAAAACTAACTGGTTGCTTGTTTGCTGATTGTAGAGGTAAGTTGTTTGAAATGCATGATTTGTGGTCCTATGTAGTGTGTGAGGTTCAAGGCAGTGGGAAGAAGAAATGGGGAGGATACAGCACTGTTCTTTCTGGGTAAGAGGAAGGGGGGGAATTGTGCAACAGATGGAGGAGTAGAAGAGAATGCCATCTGTGTATAAAGTGTAGGCGTCTGGGGCAGGAGAAGGAAGTTATTTATTTTTAAAGGAAAACAGATGAGTTAAAGCTGTCTGACAATTTCTGCAGTCTGGGTTCCAGCTTAATCAGTAAGATGAAGTTTTATCGTGGTGATCAAGTGGAGCAGCAAGAAATTGTTTCAAACTTCAGGACACAGATTGGTACATTCTGAGGCTGTAATGCCCTCCACTACCACCGGAGAATTATTCTGAGGTGTTCCTTCTGGTATGTGTGTATGCAGCTATCCTGGTAATACTGTGCATCTCTAAAATACTGTGGTGGCTTCAGGTGAGAAAGGGTTGATTTTAGATTGTCTATAAAACATCCCTTAAGGATTGTTTTGCCATGGAATCGTCTTGATAACCATATTGCTGTGATAGTTTGCATCATTCTGTTGAAAACGTTTATGCTAGCTGCCTGGAAAGTCAAAATCCCAACGGAAATTAATTAAAACATTCATTTCTCTCATGTATCTATGCAAGAAAAAAATCACATTCTTCAAAATTATTTCCTATCTTTAAGATTTTCATAATCTTCAAAGTACTTAATGTAAACTTAGAATTCATATATATGTATGCACAGGTATACAAGACACACTTGTGACAGCTTAGAAAGAAGGGGTGAACACCAACACTGATAAATCCAAGAATGAAATATTTATATTTCTCTTTGGCAAAGTAAATGCCTTAAAGCTCCTTAAATCATGCAAACCTTTGAGTATTAGTTGTGTATGAAGTTAGTTACTACTTGGTGCTGTAATAACTGCTGCATTATTTGAGGGTGCAGAACTGAAGTTGACTGAACACCAGATCAAAACCTTAGCTACTACCCTCCTTACTGGTCTGTTCCCCATTAGGCTTGTTCTTATTTTTGCGGAATAGTTAGGTAGGTTTTTCTTGGGATGTTCGGGAAAGCAGAAGGGATTGTATTAAAAATTCTCTTCTCTTTCCCCAGGGGGAGAAACTAATGTAAATGCAGGTGACCATGCAGAATGCAGTTCAGGTAAATGCCTTTTGTAATGTTTCAGTACTGTATAATACTTTTTTTTTTTTTAATGCAACAATCTACCCTGAAGCAGATGAGATGCTAGAATCACCAGAGTTATTTCTAGTTTAAGAAAGTTATATTTTTCACATTTTACAGATGGAGCAATGTGACAAGATAGATAAGTGTTATACCAGATAATCGATCCTTTCTCTTCATAAACACTAGTAGCTAACAAGGTTTTGAAATCAGAAATTGAGGTTATTTAAAAACTTGCTTGATGATTAAGGGTTCTCTTTTCTAGTTAATCACTTTATAAAATACATGTATTTTTATTTAACGCACGTACTTCCTGAACTGAAAAAATGAGTTAAGTATACCAGGACACTCTCTTCGGAAATTTTGTACATGAAATGTCAGTGTTTTCCTTGTCTTGAAATATGAAAGTACTTCTCAGTTTGAAAATATGCAATCCTTAAAAGAAATGTTAAGGATTCGTGTTAAAGAAGTGTGTGATGTTCTTGCATGGGGAATATGTTTCCTTTTTTAACATTGTCATTGTGATGATTTAAACACAAAATGCCTCTGAAATGTTTGAACAGAGGAATTGGTAGTCTACAGTAAATGAAATGATAAACTGCATATTTCACTACTTAAAATATGCTAAGGAAAAAAACCCAAACCACAAATTTTATGCATGCTTTCTTTAATATTCAGGAAAGTATGTAATTTTAAATTCAAAGTAGTCGAGAATGAATGTAATAGTACTTTTGATGTAGGAGTTACTAATAAGAGCTGCACTGTTTGTGATGACTGTTCTGTTGGTTTGGTGTATCTGTCTGAAGGGGAACGAACAATAATAGTTCTTCAGCATAATTCCGAACTGCAAGTTTTTGTCATCTGACTGCAAATACTAGGGCTTGCTGTCTTCTGTTTACTGAAATCTTCTGCAGGTGTGGTTTGGTGATGACCTTCCCTTAAGTCCCCGAAGTCCTCTGACTCCTAGACATGGGCCAGGTTTGGCAGATGTGTGCCTCTATGACCAATGGATATCTGTGCGGCATGAAGCAACTTTGGTGCCTATGCAAGAAGATCTGTCAATCTGGCTGTCTGGCTTGCTGGGTGAGGCTAAAAATAAAACGCTGTCTAATAAATTTCAAAGCACTTTCCAATACTGCAGTCAATGCTGACAGTTAGCATCTATAGTGCTATTAAAATCTGGTGTATTTGAGCCTTGAATGGGTAGGAGAATTATCTTAAGAATGCGTGCTTTGGTTTTGGATTTCATTAGCAGTCACGTCTTAGAGGTTATATGATTAATTGTTCTAATTTATGTTCCTGAATCTTGTTAGTCTATTTAAGGTCTAAGAAAGTGGATATTTTATTTTAATTTACTTACATACTTCTACTGATTTTCAGTCTTTCATACTGGAGTTCTGTTTGAGTTGCCTCTAAGTTCACATGAAACTTCTTTAACTTCTGTGGATTAACTCTAATATTGACTTTTTTTTTTAGGAATAGAAGTCAAAGCAGAACAACTGCTAGAAGAACTTGATAATGGAGTGCTACTCTGTCAATTGGTTGGTGTTCTTCAAAATACAATTAAAAAATGTTGTAGCTCAAATAATTTAAGGGTGAGTCATACTGTCTTTTTTTAATACATATATAAATTCTTCAATTCTAAGTGGTAGTAAAAGGAAAGCAGGCGAATAATGCATCCCAAAGTAGCATTATGTGTGCTGAGTATCCAGAAACTGATTAACAGTGTGGCTTTATAGATGGATGAACTAGCGTCATGAAACAAATTACATATTTGCTTTTTTAAATCAAATCCTAAGGTTCTTACTAGGGTTTTAGTTTGGTTTCAGTAGAAGCCTTGCCAGAGGAATATGTAGCCCAGGTGTGGAGTTTGTTCCCCTGGCATCAGTGTGTGCTGGTAGCAAGATATCTGCTGGCACTTGGTGGTATTATTTATTCCAGAAACTGGTGGCTGAACTCCAGTAAGCCATGAAAAATATCCAAACTGAGTTGCACCTGGAGATGGGCTTCAGCATTTTTCTTAAGAACCATGACTATGTTGAAACATGAGCCTTCAGCAACATTCAGTTTGTTTGTACAATGAAAATACTGATGTGTCGCTTTGGACTATAAATCATGTAACACTGGTGCAGGTAGTTTATGTTCAATGTCCAGGCACCCTGTATAGCTACAGCAATACTTGGATTTGTCAATTAGTAGGTGACTAGCTAATGTGCCCTGATTGGTAATGTTTTCCTTGGGGGCCAGAAGCACTGTTCTGCCATAACCAGACCATTGGTTTTGTTTACCTTTTACTGTTTATCTAGTAAAACATTCATTTTAAATAATGGTATTTGCCAGTAGGTAATGTTACTAATATTAGAATTATTGTTAACTGGGGCAAACAAGACAGCAATCTTAGGATGCCAAATAGTGTTCATACAAGAGCCATATGAATGCTGCAAATCTTTCAGGTTGTGGAGGACAAGATGCACAACTTGTGTATCTTTGAACTGCTTTTTTCATTTTGAAGATAACAGTTAAAAACAATAAGTACCCAACTGCTTTAAAGAAAACTGCCCCTTGCTTCCTTTTGATTCCCTCTGCTTTCTAGAGCAGGCTCTAAAATGTTGAAATCTGGCAGCTAAGTATAATTTAGTTGATTTGGGGTTCTCTAGCTGTGCTTATTCTGCTGTAGTGAATGGAGCTTGGGAAGGGGCAATCATTACCCAGACCTGTGAAACCAGCAATAAAACAACTGCCCCAGCATGTGGGGAAATCTGGAAGCTTTGGGAGAGGCTGCAGAGCTAAGGATCATTCATTCAGTGACTGTTCGCAAAGATAAGGTGGAATGCCTTCTACATTAGTATAGCTTTTTTAGAAGAGTAAGTGATGAGTCAAACATAAAATAGCTACTAAGCACTGTTTCTGTACTCTGAATTTAGGGTTTATTTTCCTTTGCAAATATACTTTGAAATCGGTTGGCAATGTTGATGTACACAATGTACTTTTTGTCTTCTTCCTTTGCCAGAATTTTCCTATGAGAAAAGTTCCATGTAAGAAGGATGCACCATCAGGATCTTTTTTTGCCAGAGATAATACAGCCAACTTTCTTAACTGGTGTAGGGCCATTGGAGTTGATGAGACTTATCTCTTTGAATCTGAAGGTTTAGGTAAATATCTTTTTATAAGACTTGCTTTGATCTGTATGTGGATAACCAGATGGTCAGGGAGATCTCTAGTGTATGGTCTTTTGAAGCATTTATCATGACCGCCTGTCTTGTGCAAGCTGTTAATGCTTTTATTTTATGGTAGCATTCAAGTAAAAGCCTTGAAAAATCTGTTCAGTAAGTGCTCTAAACTTGTATGATGCTTTTCCAAACTTCTAAAAGTTGCTGTGTGGGATGAAGTGGGGAGTGATAGCTGTGCAGCAAACTCATGTTTTCCTTCAGTAAAAAGGCCCGCTGAGAAAAAGAAGAGAAAACTGGTTTTGCTTTCCCTGTGTGGGAAGACCACAGGGCCATGGAGTCAACTCACAATAAGATCCTTTATTTGGTATTAGAGCTCCATTCTTGTTGCAGAAAACCCTTGGAATAATGCATTCGTGGCTGCTAAGTTTGATAATTACATGGAGGCATTGTGCCTGAAGTGGCAATGGTCTGTTGGTAATTAATATTTACTTCAGGACCTACTTGACATGGCACTAAATCATTTGTATTTTCCCATTTAATAAGATAGTTATAAATATTGCCAAATGTATGTATGCCTGCCCCAGTGCACAGTCTGTCCCTTATAACAAACAGATTCTAAACTGATACTTCCAGATGGAATAAATTCTTTTGACTGCTAATTAAGAGGAACTGTGCTTTCATCCCATGGTAAATAGTGAAATGTTCTGCCAGCTATTTTATCAGTAAAAGTTAATTAATGCAAACATTCCTGTGGCAAGTGAAATATTGTTTCTTGGTTTTGTTATTTTTTCCCTTTGTTTTTTTACCTTTTGTTTTCAGAAATCAGATGAATTTGTCACAATATTTACTCGATTTTTCTTTAAGTTTTTGTCATGTAATGCTATTTAAATGGGAGACACTGCTTTCATTACACTGCTTTTCTTTCAAGCTCTCCTCCTGGCTAGTTGGACTGCTCATGCCTTCTCTACTTGATAAGTCATCTTTTAAACTAGTTGAGAAAACATCCTCATTTGCATCTGTCTCATCCTCATTTAACTACTGGGCATATCTTTTTTCAGTGCCATAAAATATAGATGAGTGTGAGAACTGAGATATCAGGAAATTAATTTTTTTTTTCACTTGTTTGCATTAATTACATTGCTTAAATGTCTTGGTTCCTGTAAGTGGATGGGTAACTAGAACCTGTTTAGCCTCCCTGAGATAAGCAGACAAGATTTCTTAATGCTGTGGCTTTCACTTAGAGCCAAGAAGTGTTTTGAAGTCTGATTGTAGCTCTTGACACAAGCTTGCATTATGGCATAAATTTCTTCTGTGAGCTTTTTTGGCAGTTGAAATCAGCAGACTTGCAGCTTCCTTGATGAAACATTCTTTCCACTGATGTTCTCTGTCAAACTTTCAAACCATTCTTTGTGAATTAAGTAGAGGAAGGGCAATCTGACAGTTGCCTTTTTTTCCATCAGTTACATATGGTGATATCTCCTGAAAAGTGTCTACTTTGTTCTAGATTTGCCCTTCAATAACCAGATCTTTTAAAAAGTAGACTTGCAGACTGGAGTAGATGATGTAAGAACGTCTGACTTGATACTTGGCTTATAGTTTAGAAAACACTTCAGTCTTATTTAAAGCAAAGTTGTTTTAAATATCAAATTGGACAGCAGAAAGATGCTAGATTTCATCTTTAAACATAGAGCTGGCTCATTAGTTTTTTTTCTTCAGCATGAATTTCCAGTTTCTACTGAATATTGTCGCTGCATGGTGTGAAGAAAATCAGACTTGTTCATATAAATGTTACACCATATTAAAATTGGATCTAAGTTTTTTTTTTTCCCCCTTTCTTATGCTTGATGGTAGTGGGGGAAAGAACAGTGCCATGTGTGATTGAGGGAGTTTTTCCTAGTCTTTGATTCGGCATTATTCCTAGTTGGCTAAGAAAACAGGCATGGTTTGTTTCCTAAAGCATTCATACAACTGTTCTTAGAATATGTTGAAGCCATCTCAATTTTGAAGGTCCTGTCTACAGGACGAAGTAGTTACTTGTACATTACATTTTTAAACTACTTTTTCTCTGTTCATGGCCTTGTTTCTTTTTCCTTTGTCTTGCACACCTAAAGATGGAAGTTTGAAGAAATGAAAACCAACATTGTTTTCTTTCTGCCTCTTCCATTCTTCAGTGCAGCAGTAGAAATAAATGAATATTTTTCATTTCAAAGTTGTCAAGAAAACCCAGAAGACTTGCCACGGACACCATGTGGCTGTCACTTCACTCTTCATCTAGTTCTTCAGCTTTCCTGATGGTCACATAGTGTGCCTATAGAGCCAAGTGCATGCAGCTGCTAGAGCTGCTCTGTTCGAGAGGAGCAAAGCAGCTTTTGCACTGGGCACTAGCTGGGTTAATGTGGGCACGGTCTTCAAGAAGCACAAAGCCTAGTGCAGAACTCTGCAGCTCACATCTGAAATAATGTTGTTCCTTCTGTGTGGTCGCAGACAATACCTGATGTTCAAATCTCAGTGTTTGTCTCTTTAACTGATCTCATTCTCAGTTGCTCCTTACTGTCAGGGGTTTTGACAATCCTTTTCAGGTACAGCCTGACAAAGATACTAAATTCTGAAGAGAAACCTCTGGATGGAAGGGTCAGGAGGTGGGGGCCAGTAGAGAGGGGTGAAATGAGGGTATAGCATGGGGTAGGGGAGCTGCCACTGGCGAAGTGGAAATGGGTGAATCTGCCGTATGGACGGACCCTGCTGGCACCCAGAACTCTTAAAGTGATAAGAAAAAAGGTCTGTTGCTTACTGAAATTGTTACAATCATTTGGATGACTCTTTCGCAGCCAAGTGCTTGAATCATTGGTTGCATAGCAATCCCTTGTCAGCTAGGACCTTTGCAGTATATTCTCCTATGGTTGTTCACCTGTAGAGGGTGCATGCCTGCCTGTGTCTGTATGCATGAACAGATAAGAGTGCATTTACCTATTTGCAGTTGCTAAATGCGTTTCATCTTTAAGACTGCAATAATGTATTTAGGATAGGGAAGGGAAAGCTCTCTTTCTTTCCAGTTTCTTTTTAGGAGGTAGAAAAGAGCTTGGACTCAGGAGTGCCAGGATGGGTTTAAACACTTTTATGGAATAGAAAATTAGAGTTAAAAAGCATATAGTGCTTTATCCATGATAATGTAGCTTGTCTCTGGGTAGGATGATGGCAAAGTTATAGGCACCTGTTCCATATCTTTTGTTCCCTATACCTATTTGTACAGGCTTTCCCACAGTAAATACAAATTTCTTTTTTTTTTTTTCTTTTTAGTTTTGCATAAAGATCCAAGGCAAGTGTATCTTTGTCTTTTGGAAATTGGGCGCATTGTATCCAGGTATGTGGTCTGCACATGCTTCTAACAGATTGAAGAAAACATTCTATTAAGTAAAAGCTAACACAAAGTTAAGGTAATCTGTGGTGATTAAATATAGAATCATAGAATCATCATGGCTGGAAAGGACCTCTAGGATCATCAAGTCCAACCTTCACCCCACCATCTCCCTAAACACTAGACCATAGCCTCAAGTGCTATATCTCCTCAGTTTTTGAACACCTCCAGGGATGGTGACTCCACCACCTCCCTGGGCAGCACCTTCCACTGTCTAACCACTCTCTCAGTGAATAAATTCTTCCTAATATCCAATTGAAAACACCCCTGGCACAATTTGAGGCCATTTCCTCTTGTCCTATCATCAATAATTTGGGAGAAGAGACCAACACCAGCCTCGCTTAGAACCTTGTTTTAGGTAGTTGTAGAGAGCAATAAGGTCTCCTCTCAGTTTTCTCTAGACCAAACAACCTTAGTTCTCTCAGCCAGTCCTCATAAGGCATGTTTTTCAGCCCTCCCACCAGCCTTGTTGCCCTTCTCTGGACCTGCTTCATGTCCCTCATATAGTGCAAAAGTAATGAGCAGCTTTTCTAGGATCATCATACAATATGAATATCTCTTTCAAATATTTATCAGACTCTTTTCACAGAGAGTTTCTGATCCATACTGCTTTTTATAGCTGAATGTTTAAATGCTTCATTCTGCTCATAGATAGGTGTAGGTCTTAGAAGAACTCACTGAACATTTAATCCAGCTTTAAGGTCCTGATTTTTAAAGCTTTTTGGCAGGTATCTCATTGTCTAAATTTAGACTTAACTTATTGCTATTGCAGATCTGGAATCCTTAACATAGTTTACCTACATTGGATGTGACCCAAGTCATGTAGTTTTGACAGTATTTTAATGCTTTCCCTGGGAGTTCCAAGACTACCTTAGGGAAGGCTTCTACTAGAAACTTGGAGCTGCTCCTTCTCTTTGGATTATCAAGGCAGTTTTAGTGCCTTTTTCTTTTTTAAACCTCTGATTTACTGCTATTCTCTGCCAGTCAAACCACTCAGAATTTTCTGTTTGTCATAAGTTTCTTTTTGTTTTCTTGAGTAGATTAGCAGTTAAACTCTACTTTTGTATTTGAGGTATGGAGTTGAACCTCCTGTACTTGTAAAACTAGAGAAGGAAATTGAGTTAGAAGAAACGCTGCTGCTGACCTCTGGACCACCATCACCTATTAGCACACCAAAGTCATGTTCTCACCATGGGGAGCTACATGAGGCAGTGAGTACTTATTTATTTTGATACGGGCTTTAAATCAAACTCTTAAGTTTAGTACTCTTATGATCTGCTGTAATGATCATGATAATGATTATTATCAGTAAATAATTTATCAGTAAACATAGGCTGCTTTTCATCTAATATTTGTGAGACTCCTTAATTAGAAAACAGAAGGGTATGGACCTCTTTTGAACAACTTTTTTTTTTAAAAAATATAAGCAAAATGCTGTCCTGTATGTTTTGGAGTTAGTGCCTCAGTACATATAACTTTCCAATCCCCCCACACCTCGTTGCTTCTTTGAGTATGAGAAATACTCTCATTCGGTTTTTCTGGTGTGTGCATTCCATGACTAACGTATGCTTCTCTTTGATTGGATGTTTTCAGAAAACTTCATCAAATGGTGAAGTAGACTTTGAGGAAACTTTTTTGAAAGACTTTAAATAAAGCCTCTGTCGCTGTACCAATTGTACAAATAATTTCTTTTTTTTTGCATAGATATTAACCTCCCTCTTGTGAGTTGTCCTGAAAAGAATGATGAACAGCTTTTCTATTTAGATTAAAAATACATGTTGTGACTTCAAAATTAATTTCTTTTAGAGGTCCTCTGTGTTGTAACATAAAACTTCTGCTTCTTTTGGAATATAAGAGATGAGATCCTCACACTTTCTGAACTCTCACCATCTTTCCTGCTTTGCAATAGTCTTGACCTTCCAATTTGTTGAGTTTCTAAGTGGCTTTAAGAGACAAACCTTCTCTAACCCTGGACTTATTTTGGGCCTACCTTTCTCCTTTTTTTTTTTTTTTTCAGTGGTTTCCTTCTTAGGTGTCACAGAAGATTAACTTATAAAAGCCTTCCAAAATGTTAAGGAGAATACTGAAGTAGCCCTGGGTCAGGTGTAGCAATATATTTGGTCACAGGAGAGGCTCAAGCACTTGTTTCAATTTCTAGAGCTCATAACAGTGTCCTTGCAAGGTTGTGGTTGGAATTAAAAGTGAGAGTAGAAATAACATTGAAGAAGTAATGAAATTTGTATTGGAACAACTTGAAATACTTGGACATACAGTTTGTTCTTTTAATCTTTGATTCTACATTTCAAAAGTCTGTGTAACTGAGATTTTCTTTTGAAGGAATAGAATTCTAGTGTTTTTATAGAATATAGGATGAAGATATCAGTATTTTTTATTCTTTTAAATATCTCAATAAACCAGTAAACATGTGCTTCTGTCAAAATACTAACAAATGCTTTAAATTTTAATAACTAGGTTAAACATATAGCAGAAGATCCTCCCTGCAGTTGTTCCCATCGATTTTCAATTGAATACTTATCAGAGGGACGTTATAGACTGGGAGATAAAATACTCTTCATACGAGTAAGTAGTTTCTCAGTTTTCCAATTTATATTCATCATGAAGAGAGAAATGCTTTTAGGTGGAATGCCTAATTTTTATTGTTTTAGAATTATGGAATGATTTAGGTTGGCATATTGTGTCATCCTGATCCCCTATTCAAGGTAGGTGTAGCTACTTAGATCTTACAACTATTGATTTTACAACCACACTAAACTTTGGTAAGTTAATGCTTTTCTTTGGTGATTCTAAAATTTCAGTAGCAGCTTGCAAATAAATACGGATAATGCTATAGAATATCAGTAATCTGTTGTTGAAAATCCAGACGCTTGAGGTTTATAATTTGGATAGTTGAGCACCCTTTTCAGCAGGCGTAAGAGCCTGTGCTATGAGAACATCTATAATTTGAACAAAACCTGTATACAAAACTTTAACCATTCTGTCAACATCTTTATTTAGTATAGATGACTGTTTCTGCAGGAGAAACTAATAAAGGAATTGGGAAGCATAAACCTTACTTATCACATAATTTCTGGGGTTTTTTTAAATGTTTGTAAGAAAGGAGGCCCTATTTTTAGTCAGTTTCAACAGATGTTAATGTAAGATGAAGACATGATGCTGCATAAAACAAGACACATTCCTTTTGTTCTTCTCCTGCTCCCACCTCCATTCTCAGATGCTACACGGCAAGCATGTGATGGTGCGTGTTGGTGGAGGCTGGGACACTCTTCAAGGTTTTCTGCTTAAATATGATCCGTGCCGAGTGCTTCAATTTGCAACGCTGGAGCAAAAAATCCTGGCGTTTCAGAAAGGGGTCACCAGTGACAGTGTCCCAAACTCCTCAGCTAGAATTCAAGAGCCTCCTCTTATGAATCCAATGTCAGCTGTCAATATATTTCAAAAGCAGGCATCAAAACCTCCTACTCCTGTTTCAGCTCTCAGGGCCAGTGCTAAGAAGGCTTTATCTAAACGTCCTCAGTCTCCTGCCCTGGCATCACCAAAAGTGCCAGCAACTCCATCCTCCACAGCCAAGTCATTGACAGTCAGGTCCAAATTACAAGGGTCTTCAGCGACAGGTGTGCAGTCTCCTTTTAAACCATCAGCTGGCACCTCAAAGAAACTGGAGTCTCCTGCACACAACTCGCCAGCCTCTGCTCTTTCACAGCCTGTAAACAAAAGCTCTTCATCTGCAGGAACAAGAATGGCTCTCGTTCACTCTGAAACCTTGCGCAAACGTATTCGGTCCCCGGATTCTCCCAAGGTGAAATTTACCCTGCCTCAGGGCAGCCCAGCACTAGCGCTGCATCCTGCCCTCTCGTCCTCTGGAAGGCAGCCATCTCGCTTGCCTGGGACAGCTGAAACTATGCATTCAAAACAGAAGCATGTCCCAGCTAAATGCAAACCTGCATCTGTCACTAAAACCAAAGGGAGTTCAGTTGCTCGGAGGGCTGCTCAGCTGCCTGTTACAAATCTGCGTGCTGGTGCCAAGATTGCACATTCTCAGCAGCTCCTTGCAAAACCACCTGAAAATGCTGCTCAGACCTCAGGAACTGGGTCTTGGCATCCTCAGAAAGCTCCACAAACAGCCTCTGACCTGGTAAGGAATCTGAAAAATGTTTCAGTCCTGAAACACTCAGCTTCTTCACCTTCCCTTGCGGTTGGCCAAGCATCAAAGTCACAACCTACACTAGTATCTACAAGCAAAAATGTATCCTCAGCTGTCAATAAGCAGCCAAATGTCAATAAGCAGCCAAATGTCAGTAAGCCCCCTCGAGTTGGACCCAGTTCGTCCAAACCTCTGGAGCGCACTCCCTTATCTGTTGTACGGCTTCCTCAAACTTCAGCCAAAGTGACAGTGACCAAAAAGCCAGCACAGCCTTCCACAAAAGGTCAGCCTTCAACCAAAACCTTGCAAGCAAATGAAAGCCTGGCCCCAGCAGCCAAGAAGCCTCTCTCTAAGGGAAAATCAGCAACAGCATGTAACAAAGGAATGCCTGGTGCATCAGATGGTCCTCTTCTGAAGAGCAGGCAAGATGATCACTACTTTGTTATGACAGGGAGTAAAAAACCCAGAAAGTAAATTTATTTGTTACTTTCTGTGGAAGTCTTCACTTTGTTCAAATGGATCTCTTGTATCTGTTACACTGAGGATGAGGAAAAAAGTTAAATAACACTACATTTACTTTGTAATATTAGGTATAACCTATGTTTTGCTACAAAAGTAAGAACTGTAGAAAGTTCTTCTGGAGTTTAGAACCTTCTATTTGTACATATTTAGAAGTGAGCTTGCTTGCTGTGTAGCACCATGGAATAGACAATATCCCTGTTTGCTGCAAGGAAGGTGGGAAAGTGAAACTAGGGCTGCTGCTTCTACTGCTGCTCATTTTCAAGGGAGTGAAGCTTACCTGGTGAAGCTCGCCCAGGAAGTGCTGCTTCAACCCAGGGCAGAACTTGAGTTTTTCTGGTGGTTTTGGCACATCTTCATCAAGGCTCGTGGCAAACAATGGAGCTGTGCACAAGCTGTAAAATTTCAAATACCTCAAACAAAACTATGATTTTTAGTTCATGAGTGTCTTCCAGAACCCAGATTTGGGCCATGTGCTTGTATTGTAAAGAGAGAGCATTCTCTAGTCGTGTTTAGATTTGGCAGTTGCCATTATTGGCGTTCACTGTGCCCCCCATATGCCTTCAAGTGGCTTCAGCTTGCTTGGAAGTGGTTTCTTGGTTTGTGTCAAGTTGGACATGGAAAATCATGGCCTTTATCACTCTCTCATTGTGCCTTAATCTTTCAGATTCATGACAGATGTCTTCAGTGAGCAGTGCTGCTTCTAAAACCCTAGGCAGATAACCTTGTTTAGTTCATGTTCAAATCTGCCCATGAGCTCAGTCTTTCCTAGAAAGCTCTTGCTGCATGCAGAGAAGCTCCTGAGTTGTTGGGAGAGTTTTTTTTTCCCTGGGATGGAGCCCCAAAGGAGCTCCTGCTCCTGGGATGGAGCCCCAAAGCAGCTTCTGCTCCAGCAATGCAGAGCTGTGAATACTGACCTGCACTGGCAGAGCCTTACTACTCTGCAGGAGTGACCTTTACAGGTAAAAGTGAATTGCTAAATACTTCTCTCAGTGCTACAGGTCAATTTTTCTGGGCAGTCTTGGTCTGCAGTGGCCTTTTTTTTGTTTAATTTGTGGAAACCTCCTTACTGGCTCTCTTCTGGCGGTGAGGAGTAGCTTCCAAAAGAGGTAATGAGGGACTGACTGCATTTGTCTTTAAACGTCTGAACTTTCACATGCCAGAACTCCATGCACTGTTTATGCTCTCAACTCCTGAAGGCTTACAGTGGGTTAAGTATCTGTGGTGCTTAACATCTTTAACCTTAACATAAGTGAGTTTCATAGTAGATTAATAAAAACTGTCTTTGGGCGTAGTGTAATTTGGGTTATTTTGGGTTTAATCAACAGCTGTTCCTACAAATGCTGAGGAGCAATCGAGGTTTGTGAAGAGACACTGCTGACTTCCATAGCTCATTACTTCTGCTTTCCTTTCCTAAGATATTTACTCATGGGCAGGATAAAAGATGCACAGAAACTGCGATTTTTGATGTTATTTTTTTTTGTTTGTTTTGCCTCCTCGAACTAGAGTAAGCAAGCATCATAAACTGATTTCATAATCATGTGCAGTGGCAAAGTCACTGAGCTGCCTTTCTGAGCACTTTGTTAGCTTTTTTTATGATACTATTTATGCATAATCTACTGTACAATACTGCTTACAACCTTCTGGGAGTAAACAGTAAATACCAATATCCAAGCTGTAGTCCCAGACAAGTCCCACAGTCTCGCATACAAAGTTATACATATGGGGAAGACCTTAGGCTTGCATTGTGTATTTATATATACACTGGTAATAGCCACTGCTGCAAATGTTAAGAGTAGCATTGACTGCAATGGACTGTTTTCAGGTTTGATAAATTTGGCACACGGTTTCATATACTGAAAGCCTTTTACAGCAGACTGCTTGCTTTTGATTTTAAGCTTCCAAATAATAAGTGACTATGTGATGTATCTTGTGCAGATTAGTAGCTGACTTCTTGGGATTTCTCTCTGTACTGGATCTGGCCAAGATGGAGTTAACTTTCTTCATTGCAGCCCATGAGGTGCTCCATTTCAGATTTGTAACTAAAACAGTGCTGATAACACACCAATGTTTCCACTGTTGCTGAATGGTCCTTGCACAGGGTCAAGGTTTTTTCTTTTTCCTGCTCTGCCCCCACAGTGAGTGGGCTGGGGATGGGCAAGAGGTTGGGAGCGACATGTCTGGGACAATCAAGATGAAATGGCTAAAGGGCTATTCCATATCATAACGCCCCTGCTAAGGCAGGTTCACCTGAAGCAGGTTGCACAGCATCGTGTCCACACAGGTTTTGAATATCTCCAGAGATGGAGACTCCACAACCTCTCTGGTTTCCTTCACTTATTAAACTGTCCGTATCTTAACCTGTGAGTTCTCTTGCTTTTGCTACTCCTTCTCTCTTGTCCTGATAGGTATGGAGGAGGGAGAAACAGAATGAGCAGCTGTGTGGGTGCTTGGTTGCTGGCTGGGTCAACCCAGAATGCTTTTTGAACTGTTCACAAGGTTTTTTAGTAGTAGTTTAAACACCGAGACTCCTGGACCTCACTGTAAAACTATCTCAACATCTATCTTTTTGAACTATAACTTCAGAGAAAATGAAGCATATGACTTCATTTTTTGTTTCATTATCTTACGTAATACACTGGATTTTATAATTCAAAATGAAACAAAAAAATGTAAGGTTTTACAGTTGAAACCTTGATCAGCTAATTTAAAGATGTCTCACTTGTTACATATGGGTAGGCTTGGTTAGGTTTTATTACAAAAATAGTATGTTCGAACATGTTCAAACTTCTGTGAATATTGCAGTCTCTAACTTCATAGCCATATTCTAACTACAGGTGCCATGTGAGGTGAGCCAAGAATAAGATGTAACAAAGTACCTCTTAATGGAAAGAAATCTTTTTGCAGTGTTTACATTGCTAAATAGCAAGTCTAATATTGAGCTTGCATTATTTTTTGTTGAGGGAAAGATAACATTGGAGCAAGAATCTGACTGAATTCTCTGTTATCAATGTCCTTCTGTATGAGTACTTATTTAAAATAAATGATTACTGCAACTTTTTTACGTGCACGGTTTGATTTTTTTTATTGTCATCTTTTTGCAGGGAGAGAGAGAGTGAATGTGTACAAAGTGCAGGCTAATCTCTGCATCCTTTGCCATAGATAACAGAAACTTAACTGGTTTTATTGAGAGGAGAATTGAGTCTTCTCACTTATGTGATTTAGGAGTCACCTAATTACCTTTTTTTAAAATATCAGATAGGGAGGAAAATGTTTTAATACCTGCAGCATTCTGTCTGTTCCAAAGTGGCTTCAGTTCCTACCAGTCTGATGCTGGTGCCTAATTGTATAGATATACTTACCCTTCCGCTTTAGCTTTGACTAGTAAGGGCATTCTACAGGACCAAGCCCTGCAGAGAGGTTAGTTATAGCTTTCTTTGAAGAGATGGGGGTATTACAGCTGACCAATAAAATACAAAGACACTCCAAGACCTCTCAGGTAAGTGTCCTGACCATTGAACTACAAGGTTATGCCTCCTTGTCCCAGGGAATCTTAAATTGCGTGCTGTCCACCAGGAGAGCTTTAATGGAGATACAGAAGCTGTTTTCTCCTCCCACTCCAGAGCCGCCTTCATTGTTGGTACGTATTACACGTTCTGGTGAAGTTGCATCTTTTATTCTGAATGAGGGTAAAGTGAAGTCTCCGCCTGCTTGGATTAGCTGTGTAGCCTTTAGACCATAATGGAAAATATGGGATCATACACACTTTTTATGGGTAGGTATATAGTATTGCTATTCGTTTTTGTTGTCGGATATTTCTGGTTTAGTGGGGGTTTGTTTTAAAAGAGCTCCTTTCTAGTATCTAGAGTTCAAAGCCATTCTTCTAATTCAGTGGAGAGGCAGTCCTGAAGTCTTAAGCTCTTGCTTCTCAAACTCAATTCATCAGTGTAATTTCAGGTTGTGGCCCTGCTTGCAACTAGGTAATGGGCTAAACCTATGCATCCATCAAAATCTGAAGCCTCTCTGGTGCATCCTAGGTGCTCAGTTCAGGGCTCCAGCTACTACTCCCACATGGGGCTCCTAACCTGGGGAAGCCAGGCTTTTCTACAGTGTACCTTGTACTGACAGTGTGCAATTCACCAATAAAATATCCTGCAACCACATTTCCTTTGCTGGAAATATATTGCTGAGTGCAACTGTCGTGCTCTTCACAAAGATACCCATACTTTTCCAGTGTGGCTGTTATGTTATCTTGTACTTAACAGATTTCCTACACTAGTTACCAAAACACTATTTCTCAAGCTACTGTAAGTCTGTCAGAAAAGCAGAGTTTACTGTATTTTGACAATTTACTGCAGGTACTCAGCAAGAGTTCAGCTGTTTTGTCAATGGAACATCTTTCTTTTGTCCCTTTCGTTTTCATCATGATTCCTCTAGCCCAGACGGATCTGTTCCCTGTATGCTCTATGGGTCTTATACATCTAACTGCAGCCCTTAAGTCTCTTTGCATCTGTTGTTCTGAAGAGAAGGAAGGAAGGACACTTGCTAGCGTTTATGCTGGAGAGATGCTGCATAGAGTGAGCCTGCCTGTCACTAGTTTGTGATAGTGTGAGTTAGGTAAATAAAGTTTATGATATGCTTTAATTAGATTTCCTTTTCACTGTACTAAAACTTGAGGGAGACAAAGTACATTCATGCTAAAGATTCCCATCTAGTTACCTCAGTCTAGTTCTTTCAGCTTGTGTAGGTCTTGCATTTAAGCCAGCAGCTTTCTTTGATGCTATTGCTGTCAAAGCCTTTTGGTAGCCAAATGTATGCATGGGATCAAGTACCTAGAGGACTTTTTTAGGAGCCATACTGAAGCATGCAGAAGAGTTCATGTGAAGCTACAGATCAATCTTTGGTGTGTGTGTGTGGTGTTTTGTTTTTTTGTTTTTTTTTTTTTTTTCCCCAAAGAATTCTATTCAGAATGAAGTGACCAAAAGCAAAAAGCCTTTGGACCTCTTAGGAAGATGTCTTGAGATGATTAAAATGTACCTCAGGACTGACCACAAAATGCTCAAGGAACAGCAGGGAAATCACTGAAAATGGTAGCCCTCTGAGATGTACACGTAGGCCCCTGATGGCTTTGTTGGCATGTGTCTGATACAAGAGCCCTGAAGAGCTGGGCTGCACTGTGACACCTCAGAACTTCATTCTCCTTTCTATGCCAGTATACAACTCAGGAGGAGCAATCCTGAAACATGAGCACTACACACCTAATAACATTTGGGAAACTACTGAGTTTGGACAGATGAAATACACATGCATGGATGCACAGTAAAATACAACTGCAGTTCAAGGAACTTCAGTTATGATTCAGCAATTTTATATATATATCTACACACTTTATATATGTGTCTATATACCTGAGGAAATTCAAGGCAGTTTCCCTTCTAGAACTTAAAGCAGCCATAGCTTTGAATACCAAACTATACAGCTCCTTCTCTTTCTCCATGTGGAAACAGATGTTAGATGAGTGAGTGCAATGGAGCCACCTGGTGTCTATGAATTTGACAGAGGCTACCCTGGCAATGTTATCTTTAACTTCTCTTAAAATCCACAGGCAAAACCTTTTATTCAAATCAAACCTTTTAGCTAGCAAAATCAAGACATGGCATGCAGTAAATAGTGCAAGAGACATTTAATTCTATATGCCCCTTTCATTACATGCAAATATAAAACCTCCTTTTAATTATTTTCTTTGTTTAAGAGCCAAGATTGAAAATCAATTCCTTACTAAAACTTCTGAAAAATAAATTGTGTGAAATGTAAATAAACTCAACACTTTCATACATTTCAGATGTCTTAAGAGAAATTAAAATATTAAAATTTGAGAGATGAGGTCTCACACTACAGATACAGCTAACTAGAAATCTCCACTAACTCACAAAAGACCCTTCAGGTTTGTCACCCAGTGCAAATGGCAGCGGTGGATAGATTTCTAGTTGGGGTGGTAAACTAATGTTGTCTAAATCAATGCTGCGGTGGCACTATGTGAAGTATTGCATTCTGGATGGAAGAAAAACCTTACAGGATGGGAGCAGCTGGCCATTTCTCTGAGGAATGGGGCTAGGCAGAAATTGACAGATCAGTTGTGCCAACAGTTTTTAGGAGGTAAGACTGCAGCATAGAATTTAGATATCAGATTGGCCTTTAGTGCTGACTCAGAGAATACTGTGCAAAGTTAAGGTCCTGGAAAATAAAGCCAAATTTGAATGTTTCCCAAAACAAAACAAAACAAAAAAAACCAAACACAATCAAAACAAAAGATAAAAAACCCAAAAAACCCAAACCTGAATAGTCACATAGGAAAAGTAGCATGCATTATGTCAAAGTTCTCAAATGTGGCACCTTGTAAGAACCATATCAAGTTCAGTTACATGTATATTTAGAGTGTGAAAGCATATGCTTTACCTCTCTTGCATTTGAAAATAAAAGTAATTGTTGAAATTCAATTTCAGAATCTTGTAATTTGCTGATCTTTCAAATAAACATGATTGGTTTTAGTTTTCTGAAGTGAGGCTGCTGTAACAGAGAGTTCCTTGTACTAGAACCTATCTTCCCAGAAGAACATAAATAATTACCATGGTGTGTCAGTCTGATGAATGGTATGCTGCTTCATGGTTTTTTTTCCTTTTGCTGAGTGTACTATTCTGTAGACACCTGTGAAACAAGACCATAATAAATTATTTTTAGTGTGTACAAACTGCAGCAATGAGCCTTGCAATGCCATGAAGATATTTTTTGATGCATTCAAAGAAATGAGCAGCAGAATGAGTTTATTTAAAAATCATCTAAATATACATGCTTTGGGCCTATAGTTCTGGAACTGGGCTCTTGCACATTACTTCAGATTTGGGAAGTTTTTGTGAATACACAGTTGTATGGTCTGGATCTTAATGCAACCTTAGCTATAGTAAGATAGTCAGCTATGTCAAATTATTTACAAATATATACATGAAGAGGCATTTTTGATATCCAACAATCTGTATGAAAATGGTCATAGAAATATCTATGTTAGATTATGCCTGGTTTTGACTGTGTAAAGAAAAACATTGGGAAGCTTTTTGCGATTTCCCACTTAAAATCCACTAGTCTTCTCCAAGACTTGGGTCCTTAAGTCACAGTCCATTTACATTGTAATGTAAGAGTAACATGCTAGGACTGTAAAGTCAAATGTTCAAAGTTTAGAAAATTTTATAGTTCAGACAGTTGGTGCAACTGTTTCACTTGTTTTTCTCATTAGGATGCTATTTCACTCAGCATGTAGAAGAAGCAACTCTGATTGCATAAACAATTATTCAGTATTTGGGATGCTTCCTATACTTCACCTTGTGGCACCTTGCTGAATTCTCCACCCTGAGCTCTATACAGTGACTCATTATCGTATCATAGAATCATAAAATTGCTTAGGTTGGAAAAGACCTTTAAGATCATTGTGTCCAACCATTAACTTAACACTGCCAAGTCCGCAGTTAAAAAGTGTCCCTAAGGGCCCTGCACAACTTAGGTGTGTCCAGGGATGGTGATTCAACCACTTCCCTGGGCAGCCTGTTCCACTGCTTGATAACCCTTTCAGTGAAAGAAATTTTCCTAATATCCAACCTAAACCTCTCCTGGTGCAACTTGAGGCCATTTCTTCTTGTCCTATCACTTATTATGATGAGTCCGTCCATGACCCCACTGACAGCACCTGAGTGTTTCTTGAAGTGTAAATACAGTCAGACTTCTCTCACTCAAAAGAAGGAAAATGAAGGCTAAAAGTCACTGAGATTAAAGAACACACTCAGCTGAGTTAATTAATTTGAGTTGTCTTGCACTTCACCATTCAAAGTCCTCGATGTGATAGAGGACTGAATAATAAAAAGCTTCAGGTGACTTTACTTACAGCTGGGAATGTTCAGGAGGATTGCAAATTTGACTAATGGGCTAAGGTCAGACACTTGTGTAGTGGCAAAGGGTAGTGGACCCTTATGAAATAGTGAGCTTAACTGGCAGAGAGGAAGAGGAAAGAGAGGAATATTAAAAAACAATCTTGTTCCTGGAGGGTGAAATTAGTTGCCTGCAGCAAGAGATGAGAGAATTGTTTAGCTTTCCTGTATTACCCAAGTATGTTCATCTATTAATCCTATGGAAGCAAAACCAGTGTTTAAGAAACTACAGTTAGTCTCATCTGAAATAACATGTAAGAGATCTGAGTTTGGGAGCTACAAGCAATTCTGACCAATTTAATTTTGTTGTTTCCTAAATTTTAATGTCTGACTCCTCAACATTATTTGTATTTTTTAATATGGTTTTCTATGTTGCTCTGCAGGATAAAACCTGAGATATCTGTTTCACAAGCTTTGGATCACACTGTAAATGTTATTTGATTAGAATACTGTTGTAGGGTCCTTCCTCTTCCAGCTGAGTTATTCTACTCTGTATGGCACTGCCACAATTGTTCCCGTTGAAGCAAAAATAGATTCTTGTGTTTATGAAAGATTAAGCTAGATGTGGGCAGGGATTGAGTTATTCAGATGGTTTTGTGCTCTAAGCAGACAGTACAATCCCTGTGCCAAAGATGAAAGAGAGAATTACAAAGAAAAAGTAACTCCATGCAATATACAGCTGTTTTATTATTTACCGTTTTCTTAAATTATTTATCTTCTTATCCAGTGATTACCAGCTTAGTTAGCAGACTTCTTGTGAACATTTTAATGGAAATGGGCTCCTGGAGAACTCATTAGTAATTATAAATTAATTATTATCAATAAGATTTTAATTATAGTAGATATATAATATATAAAATAGATAATTATGTGTATTCTATTATTATAATTAGAAATTAGAATTAGTAATTCTAATTAGTAAGAAAACATTGCTCTTACTGTGCCTGTGCAAAAAGGCATTGCATGACTCGTTTTCCAAACGCTGTGGTTTAGAGTGACTTATAAAGCCTTAAAAAAGCATGTAAACTTAACTTAGGTCTTTTACTGCTTTCCCTTCCTCAATGAGGCAATTATATTAGTCACAAATTCATACATATGGTCTCAAAATGCTGTGCTGAAATTTCTATAACTACATTGTTCAAACCTTGCCCTCCTCTTCACACCTAGAGCGACAGTCACAACCAACAACCACATCAGCCACATACTATGCACTTATCCCTGAGACAAGAAGCATTGTCATACTTGTAAGGTTAAAAAGCTATATCTCTGCAGCAAGTTTCAAACCCCCAAAATGATAAAATAAGAATTTTTGACCAAGAACAACCTGGTGACTGGGTGACTGCCAGTGGGTTGGATTAGAGGGATGTTGCCTTTGTGGTTTGGATAACAGAGTAAGAGCTCTGTAAAGCAGTGTCATGTGGTTTGCAGGCCAGCTTGTTCCTGTTCTCAGCTCAGCTTTTCTCTGGGAAGGTTCTTTTTTGGAAATGTTCACCAACAATTATTCTAGTAGATAATGAATTAAGGTAGCTTTTGGCTTAGCTTGCCTTGTTAAAAAGAATTTAGGAGGTTTACCATTAAATTTAGGAGGTGCAAGTCAGTATTAACAAATGAGAGTTTGTTAAGCTGAAAGCAGCTATTATATACACCTATATACACTTGTTCTTTTGCTCATAATCCTGTACCAAGAACTAGAAAACAATCCCTTGGGTTTTGTTTTGTTTCGTTTTTGTTTTTCAGTGAAAACTGACTAAGACTCAGTAATTTCAAGCTAAAAGATGAAGTAATAGGACAGAAATATGCGTTTTGGGGTAGAAGTAATAACATTAGGAGTGTGTGTGGGTGTGTGCTGAGGTCAGGAGAGGGTTCAGAAAAGTAGAATAATCGTTCAAATTTGGATGAAATTTCCAGCAAAGCTATGTTCAATGACAATGAAAAAGAAGCTGCTCCATTTGCCACCTAGGACATTGTTTATTTTAGCTAGACAAACCTGGGTGGTACCTCATGAAGCCTGCTACAGTCAGATGATGTTCCTATTTCAGAGGAGCAAGAACATTGCCCTATATCCAAACAGCAAGGTCTGCAATGTGGAGCAGACATGCCTGAGCCTTTGGAGGCAACAGAGACGTTTAGGAGTATGTGGTGTTGTTGGTTGCAAGCCAGTAAAAGTTGCTGAGTTGTGGAAAGGACTTATTCTACACTGGGCAATAGCAAGGCTTTATTTAATCTCTCTCTCTTTAAAGGCTTGTCTTGTACCTCAGCTTTTTGTAACTTCTATGAAGAAACCTTGCTGTGCAATTGAAAGCCCTTTTGTGTCTCTGGGTGTGCTCACTCTCACAAAAAGGTTAAGACCTAGGGTGCCAGGAATCTTAGGACAGGACCGTGTTGGGAAAACGATTCTGACACGCCATAAGGGATATGAAAGAGTCTGAAGTGTGGACGAAGTGAAAGGAAAAGGAGGGAAGAAGACTCAGAAGCTGAGGAAGGGAAAAAGGAGTCTCCCTTTCAAGCATGAGATGTGGAGACCCACCCATTTTTATAAGCAGATAAATTTAACATTTGGATCTAATACTGATATTGTACATTTGATCCCTTCTTAAAGGCACAAAAATTAGAAGGCTACTTAAAATGTCTCCCAACACACTCTTGCCCCTCAATTTTAAGGTGCTTAAATAAGTCTAATTACTTTCTAAGCTTTTACTCTTTATTTATTATTCTTAAACACTTGGGCTTATCAGTAATAGTCTAAAATTACGAAAGGAGAACAGATCTCAATGAAAAGGGGCCCAAAAAGGGGAAAAAGACTGAAGATGATTGCTCAAAGTACACAAGAATTTATGCCAAAGTAGAATTTCCTCTCTTTAAGTAAAGAGTTCACTTTGAACAGGTATTTAAATAAACTATGATGTTTATTTATTGATTATGTTAGCTTCTATAAGTTTCAGGCAGTTGGCACTCTGCATCCAACTCTTCACTCCTGTTGACTGAATACTTGAATTAGGGAGGTGCGCTCATAATTTGCATCTAATCCACAGTGGGATTTCACAGATTGTAATTGATGCTCTCATTTACTTTTTGTCAAGGTCTATAGCAAACCCTTTTATCCTTTTCTCAGCACTTGCAAAAAGGTTGTTTTCTGAACAAAGTTCTCCTTTTATTAAATATTAAAATTTAGTTAAACATAGAGCCATGTGTGAATTTCATGCTGCTGTGAAGTCTAATCTTTTATTCTCCACTTCCATAGTAAAGAAGAAAGCTTCTAGGATTTATTTAACTTTTATTCAGCTAGAAGATCAATTACTGATGGGAAGAAAAGCTGTTAAGCTTGTTTATTTTTATACTCTTGGATGTCAAAGCATTTAAATCTTTCTTCCTGTGTAGGCTACAGAATGCAGCAAGCCAGTTTCTTCTTGAACTACTTGCCTTTTCATTAAAATGCTAATTTGTATACCAATTTTATTTTTTTTAATGAATACAAATTACTTAAAACTTTATAACCCACTACAGGGAAAGAAGACAACTAATAACTCTTCATCTTGAGTCATCAAGGTGCCAGACTCTCTGAATACTTCCTGCTTGAGCCTGTCCTTCAGTGCTTTGGCCTTACTTGAATGCACCTAGCAAACGAATTTCACATGTAAGAACGTGCACAAGAGAGCATTACAATAAAATCGGCAGAATGCTTTTTCCTGTTAAATGCTTGGAAAAAGCCATCGAACTACAGGTGGAGTGATGAACAGAGAAAGATTTAAAGAGCTCTGTTCCTGCCTAGGCTCTAGAAAAATGCCTGGCTTTGTACTTAGAAGTACCATGCCAGCAGTGCTGGGGACTTAAGTGAATTTTAGCTCCAGCATAGGAGAGGGGTAAATGGCTTTCAGAGACTCTCTCAGGCAGTGATTTTGCTATCTCAGTGAGACATGAAGGACACAAGTAAGAACTCCGTTAGGCTGTGCTTGAAGCATTTTCAGGGAAGGTGTTTGTAATGATTGTTTTCTTGGGATTTTCTGCAGTGGGGATTTTTAATGAAGTTGCAGTCCCTAGTGTAGATACAAATTTTTGTTGTAAATTAAATCTTTTTCCCCATGCAATATGCTCTTAAAGTTTTTGAACCCTCTGGCTGTTCTGGCTCTGCCAGGTGTTCTGCCCACTGCACTGTAGTGAGACTTGTGGCAACAATACCTTGTCTTTGATATCATATTTTACCTTGAGCTGTCCAGATAAGCAGATGATGAAGATCATACTGGCTATGACTTGCAGTCTGTCCTAATCTTGGTGGACCCCCTGTGCAGAGGACAAACTGCAAATGGTGGATGCTGGTGCTGCTCTTTCCCACAGAACTGGGAAGTGCACTACTGGAATTACCTCTCCGTAATAAGCTTTTCAGTGCTTATTGAATCCTGTGAAAATTGGAAAGAAAAAGAATAACAAAATGGATACTTGGGCTCATTGTTTACACTTCCTATCTTCAGAAAACTAATTTAGCCAGCTAAATTAGGTAGCTAGTTCCTTTGTGCTGTATCTGTACTTAACAGAGATAGAGAAAAGCTCTTATCAAGAATGATTCACACACCACAGTTATGATCTCATTACAAATTGCTCTCTCTATTTGTTAGAGCAACATGGAGACCAGCCATCTAATTTATCTAACTGGTTAGGCAGTGAGAATGTGCTCTTTTGCTGCATACCATACACTCTCTTCTGTAATTGAACACAAAACTCTGTCCTTGGATGTGCATGTGTAGTTTTAATGTGAACTATGGGAAATTACATGTCCACAGGTGCAATGTGACCAGTTTATACAATAATGATACTTTTTCATCTGTTTCTCAGCTAGATGCCGAAATGACACTTCAATCTTTAGTAAAGGAAATGTAAATTGCTGTGTTTATTTTCTACTGACAGATTTGCATAAACTTCAGTTCTTTTTCAGTCTAGATGTGAAGCAATTAATAACAACCATGGCTCACCCTTGAGAGCATCTATCCAAATGAGAGACCGCTAAAGGATAATTCCCTTTCCACAAAGGAAAAAGGAGAGAATGACTGCCAAGATGGAAAATAAATCATGTCAAATCTTTGTTAACATAACATGGTCAAATTGCTCTTTGTATCTGGATAGGTATCTACCAGCTAACACCAGCATTTGCAAACTAGGCAAGGAGATGCTAAACTCAAAAACTTGAACTGAGGCACTGTTAATATGCTGTTTATAGATGGTATAAAACCAAAAGCTGATTTTCTGCTTAACCCAAACTTTGAAAAAAATCCCACGCATGCACTTTCAGTTTTGTGCTGTGTGTGAATGTCAAATATGCTTAGCTGGAACAGAATTTCTTGAAAGTAATTATTGTCATCCCATTTGGCTAAGTATATCTATACACATAACAGAAACATGCAAGACTAAAAAATGCTAATATAGAATTATGAGTTGTTTTTTTTTTTATTCAAAGACTGGTACTGCTGGTCTGTTATTGTAAGTTGTGTTGCCATGTTACCTATATATCATCTATACCCAAAGTGAATCTTTTTGGTGGAAAAAAATTCAAAGGTTTATTCAGAACAAATTAGTTCAAAGAAGGAAATTAAATATGGAAATGAGGTGTCTCAAGCCCTTTAATTGATTAGAAGGGTCAGAGAATATGGAGAACATTTTCTGGAATAGGTACCCCTAGGAACTATTTCAGGTCAGGTTTGTAAGCAAGCACCAAGACCAGCTCTGATCCCAAGCATAGTTCTGCCACTCTTCTGCTCTCCTGCCCTGCATCACAGAGCTTTTGATTAGCCTCCTGGGACAAACTCATAGCTGTTACTACAACTGTGGGAGTTTTACCCCAGGAGACAAGAGGGGTCCTGCCTCGCTCGGTCCAGCAGTGGCAGATCCTCCCCAGCATGTTGAGACTTTTCAGTTTACTCTGTTAGAGGGGTTTGGTGGGATGGTCTCTGGGAAGGCATTTTAGGAGTTTCCAGCAAACTGAATTGGGTGCTCACAGCCAGGCTTAAGCCTTTGGAGGAAAAGAGCTGGTTGTGCAACTCAGTTGGCTACAGTGTCCCTCCCGTGGCTTCAGCAGAGGAGAGGAGCTGCCTGGATCCTGATCCTGATGAAACATCAGGCCCAGCTACTCTGTTGGGCTTTCTGCCTCCTGCTCTGGATAGGAGCAAGTAAGGTGGGAGAGCATCCCATGTGGTAATGTAGCAGTGAAACTTGCCACCTCCTGGACTCAGCTTTGTTTTGTTGTAGTACGTACTATATGGGGGCATTCTCCCCATAAATACACATTTTTTTTGATGTAAAATCTTTTCTGCAGATGCATATGGCTCATCCTGCAGCAGCCTCAACCCCATGCAACTGTCTGTGTCTGGTTCCCCTTTACCATTGTGTCTTTCCTTGCCTTCTCTGGGTGGGAGTTCTGTTCCCTATTGAGCAGCCTGGCTGAAGCAGCATCCACATGCTTCACATGAAGAGACAGAAGCTCACGCTCCACCTCAGCTGCAGGAGGGGAAGGGTATGCTTGGTTGCTAGGATCAGGACTAGCTGGAGAAGTGAAAGAGGAGAGGAGGGAGGAAAGGAGGGAGGGAAAAAAAAAAAAAAGGCTTTAAATGGCAAGACTGAGCTTATAGCATGTAGCCAGCATGTGCCATACAAGCTTCAGGAGACAGCAGGAGCAGCAAAGAGGAGGAGAGGCACTGCAGGATGGGGGATTCCCAGACACCGGCAATCAGGAGGGATCTGCAGGTGCACAGAGCACGACTGGCAGTTGGCTGTCACCTTGCAGCTACCTCAGCCTGGAGCCCAGGTAGGGTGAATGCATAAACCATACATGCTGTAAATTATTTTTTCCTCTCTTTTAGTTTTGTCTCATGATGTTGTGGAGCAGAGACAGGATTTTACTGAGTTATGTGGTTGCTGTATAGTATTACTGCATTTGTGGGGGAGAAGGAATATTAGGGGATTGGTTTTGAGGATTACCATTTTAGGAAGATATATAAAAATTTCAGATTTTCAGGGGGAATTTTTGAGCATGGTGGCATCTGTGAGAGAACAAGCCTGAGGGCAATCCAGGCACAGCAGAGAGAAAACTCAAAGAGACGCAAATCAACCACTTCACAGAAAACTGCAGAGAGAAAAGGAAACATACAGCCAAGGGAATGCATGAAAAGTGGTTGTCTGATAAGGAAAACTCGAGGGACTGGGGTAGCCAGGTTTGTTTAATTTTCAAGCTTTATGATTTACTCTTCAGTGCGTTGCATCTGCAACACTGAGGGCTATCAAGACCCTTTCAGTCCTCCTCACTGGAAGAAATAGTTCCAGGATATCAAATTTAATTTCATTTCTATATTGCTAATAAAAGGTGCATGGGTTTGTTTTCGCACAAGGTGTAGTTGTATCTAAACACCTGGGAATGGCATTAAGCTTGCAGCAGGAACGTTGTCTGCAGATTTCTAGGTCTCCCTGTGTTTCCAACTTCAAATCCTATTAGTCTGCTAAGCAGCTTCCTTCAGCATGTCTCAGCAACCCTTTCCTTGCCTTGGTATCAAAAAGCTATATTGAGAGCTAGACACTGCTTTCCTTTGCTGTTATAACTTTGAAACTCTTGGCACAATCTAAAAAAGAACAAAACCAAAACCAAGTAATCATTGTAAGAAGTTTCTTTTTTAAATACTCTCTTCCATTTCAGCTGTTGTTTTGCTCTCAGCTGGTAAAGCAAAGCAGGCAGAAACAGCCTGTGCATGCTCTGTGCATTCCAGTGCATGTGTCTATGCTGCTGCAGAGTTAGCCAGCGTTCCTTGCCTTTTACAATGAACCATAGTATTGTGCTTACTTTGAAAGATATGTTTTTGAACTCTGACAGCTTTTTAAAGTGGATTTTGCTTCTTTTAAATGAAACATCTTCAGGGCCTTTTTATTTTATCCACACTCCCCCTCAAAAAAAAACCCCAAAACCCAAAACCAACCAACTTTCTCCAATCATATCATCAATATTTATGCATTTATGTATGTATTACTTTTATTAGTTTTTTTAAGGTGGCTACAAGAAGCTGTTATGTTGAAAGCTGTTGTTAACTGATGAGGCTAATGAGACTGCCTTCACTCAAGAGTTCTGACTTCATATAGTCTAGCTTAGTTTTTCAGTCTTATAATCTGTACATTATGCTCACAGCTGCAGCACATGCTCTCTTGCAGCCAAAAGTGAAGCTGGAGGTTTTAGTACAGGCAAAATGGCCTTATATTGGTGAACAGGTAAATAAGAAAACTAATATTGTCTTTGATATGATGTACCTGTGTTGTTTTGTTTTGTTTTATTTTTCTCAGAAATAATCAATTCTATGTTCCAGATTAGTTTATGGAATGACAAATGGTAAAAAAAAAACCAAACCAACAGTGTTGACAGGAAATGATACCGGAGAAAGGAGTAACTGCAAACGTATTTAAAAAACCTGAACATACAGTAGGATGCTAGAAGTGCTTATGGATTTGTCATGATTTTATCAACAGTTAAAAACATCCACAAATTTTGTCCTATATACACAGGTGGATACTAATGCTCTTATTTTCCTAAGCATTCATTTTAAAGCAGTCAGGTACTTTGGGATAACTGTAATCTCTAGTCATCAGGTATCTGTATACAAAGAAATCCAAAATAGAACTAGAAAAGCCAAGTAAAAATCTGTGTCCTTTGGGTATAGCTAGACAAATCTATGTGTTGTTAGCTCCATGTTCACTATTATTGATAGGCTCAAACTTGTTGTATGTTTGCAAGAGAAATATAGTAATATATTGGTAGCTAAATTCCTTGAAAATCCTTTAATGTGTCTGAAAAAGCATGAACCAAAGTTTTGTATAAAGAGAAGGATGAAAGTCTGCAGGATGGGAGATTGTTAAACATAATGCCTACTGCAATACTGGCTAGTGCAGAATAATTTTTTGTTACAGTTCACTGAACTTTATGGAGTGCCACTCAGCTCTTTCTCCAGAATGGTCACACTTGAGAGTACTTGATGTACATATCTGTCTGGTGGGTAGCTCAAACAACTCTTGATGCACAGACATTTCTTGAAGAGGTTTATTTCCTAATTCTTAGAGGCTTCTCTTCTGAAAGATCTGATGAACAATTTCTGTTCTGTTGTTCCCCTTTAAGCGATCGACATTTAGACAACTGCCACTCTTCAGGTGTGTTTGTTTGATGCTTGGTTACAGTACTGACAGAATGGTGTTTAGAGAAACTAAAATGTGACATTATATTAGAAACTCTCATATTCCTCTTGAAGAAGTTATGAGCCAGTAGTATAGCTTACCAGTTCCATTCAGGCACTCTTTACTGTTAAATACGTTTCTGTAGAAAAATTCATGACAATCATGTCTGAAGTATGAGTTGTTGCATTGTATTTCATTGCTTGATGCAGCAGTACTTGCAGTCCCAAGTGAGTATTGCCATAATTACTTGAAAGTGTTTGTAAGACCATCACAGATTTGAAGCATTTGTCTGCATCTGAGTCTAGTCTTGTGGACGGGACATTTTTTATTCAGACGCCTTTATTCAGTCTTGCAAGTATGACAAACCTGAGAGTTAAAAAGTAAGATAATACTCGTAGGAAAGACAGACAGAAGTCCACTTAGTTAGGTAATCACTCCAAAGCTGTTGTCTTTCTTTTTATTTGTTTGTGTTTTGGGTGTGTCAGTGGAGGTGAACGAACTGACTTGCAACAGAATGAACTCTACAGGGCAGCTCTGCTCCAGAGTTTTGTGGCATACTGTCATAATAAGCCCTACTGTTTTGTGTCATAATGTCACACAGTTATGCTATTAGTAAGGTGGAATATAAGTCTTCAGAAAGTGACAAAAATATTTACATAATACAAATTAGAGTCATTTAAAGAAAATATGAAATAGATGGAAAAAATTCCACTGGTGGATAAGAGAATTGCTGAGGACTATAACCGAAGAACAGAGTCACATTGGAGCAGAGCCTGTGCATCTCATAGCAGAGCAGGATATGAAGTGGCAGTGCCTCCAACTTCTCGATTTCCACTGAGCTCTGAACATCACAGGGGTCAGAACAATGTCAGCAAGATGTTGATTTTATTTTTATTTAAAAAAAAAAAAAATCTTCATTGGCTTTTCAGTCTCACTGTGACTGAGGTTGTGACTGCAACTTAAGGTTGTAGTGTGTGAGCTAAGCCCTGCAAAAATCTGGGTATAAGCAAGAATGCAACAAATCATAGGTTTACAATGGAATTATGATGACTTATTTCATGTTAAATGCTGTCTCGTTCGGTACAAGGAGAACACATACTGAAAATGCACTTTCAGCAATACATCAACGTTTAACAGCATTACTGATAGTGGACCAGAATAAAATCTGGCATGCCTTCTCAAGGGACAGGCTAACTTACTGAGCTAAATAGGAATTGGTATTACCTTATTATAGCTTCCTTCTCCAAAATGATACGCTGGTACAATACAGCAACACAGGTTTTGACTCTTGATGTTTGTTTTCAGGTTCTGATGCTGTTGGCCCTGTTCCAGTAGGACTGCTTCATTGGAAAAATCCGTATGTGTTTGGGAACCCTCACCTCCCTCTCACCTTCTCTGAAGATGCCCATGTTCCTGTATTTCAATGTTTTGAAATACAAAATGACTTTTCATATCCATTATCTTGCCCAGCTTCACTTTCTATCACTCCAGTGCCTTCTTACAGCAGTAGTAGTCAAGAAACTTTGAGTCAAGATTCTACAGGTAAGTGCTTGTTTTTTATGTGTCAGAGCTTGGTTTAATCAGCAGTTTTAGTATTCCAGTTAAATAGCTGTTTCTGCTGTCAGACTGCTTTGATTGCTCCTAAGGAAGGATTCGACCACAGAAACTTCATGAAAGAATTTATTCCTTATTCAGATACTTTTTAAAACATGAGGCAAATTATCAGAAACAAAGAGCATCATGTTCTCAGCCACATAATATAATTAGTTCGTTTGCTTTAAAACTAGTAGACCAACAGGTTGATGAGGACAGACCCATGGTTAGCATATGGAGACATTTGAGGACAGTACCCTTTCTTCTGTGCCTCTCATTAAACTTTGCGTGATGCAAAACACCCTAATATATCTATCACGAATCCAAAATCCTACGAACACCTGCCTAATCACAAAACAGGAACATCAGATTGCATCCATGGGAATGCACTTTTACTCCCACCCTTTCCATCAGAATCTATCAGAGAATGGTCAGTGGTTAGGTGCTTCCAGACTGGGGTTTGGAGATCTCGCAGGGTCTACAGGAAAGATGACAGCTGATAAAGGATTATGATGTTATGACAAATCATTTGATGCTTATTCTGTTCCCATTTGTATCTTGCATGTTCTTGATCATGATGATGATAGGAAGCGGGTTATGAGCTCAGCAAATTTTTCTCTCTAGGTACTGAGGCCCTTATCTACACGCTTCCTAACTGAACCTCTGTAAAAGCATTTTGGTTCATGCTGCCTTTTTTGTATTGCTAAGTGGGAGCAATTAGCAAGGTTCTGCCTATGTGTGCCAGATAGAAGAAAGGTATATGTAAAGAGTTGGGTCTTAGTGGATCCAGTAATGAAAGGAGTAATGGTGGCCTAAATATCTACTGCTGACGTAGTTCTTAAAACGTCTAATAATGTCTGACATTAGTGGCTGAATGCAATCTGCAGTAAAAATTATAATAATCATATATGTATATTATTGCTGTTTTGTATTAAAGTATTAAAGTACATTAATGTCATTTAGTGTAACTGACATAGTTATTACTGTATGTTGCCAAAAAAAACAACTGGCCTGAAACTCTGTGGTGGTGCTGAAACCCAAACAAAACCAATTTCACCTTTCCCTGAACCTTCTGATCTAATGGCTCACCCTATGGAGCTGGCTGGATGCTCATGGCAGATGAATATCCCAGGCTCCAGCACTTCAAATACCATTCCTAATGCCTGCTCTGATGGTGACACCAGCAAAAGAGGAGTGTTAGGGCCAATGCTAAGCAATTCATGCAAGGTTAAATGTTGTGACTTTCATTTATCTTTTTGTCTTCTTCCAATTAAAAGCAGTATTAATCTGCACCTTCTGGTGACAATCCAGTGTTCTTCATATGAATGTGATCATATTCTGGAATCTTAAATTGTATCATAGTATATTTTACCACCTATTTTAGTAATAGAAATACTGTATCTGATGTGAGATACTTAATATTTTCCGCATAGGAGGAGTGACAACTCTGCTTTTCAAATTGCAAAGTTGTTGACTTGGGACAGTGAGGTGTTAAGTCAGAATTACTGTAAGGTTAGCAGGGACCTGACACCTAGATGTGATGTTGTGGAAAAGGGGAGAAGTGTTGGTTAACAATAAAATAAAATAGCAGAAGTATAAAAAAAAACCTGTAATAAAACTTGATAAGGAGCTGCTAGCACTGCAGAACAATTTTCCATTCTAGAGGATGGATGCATAAAGCCAAATATGCCAGCATGATATTATATTAGCAAGTCAAATACAAATGCCCTAATTCTGATATTAATTTAAGAAGCTACAGGGTCTCTTAAGAGTTCACAGTAAGATGATTTATGAGAGTATTGCACTGAAAAGCAGCATAGCAGCATGGTGACAGGTTAGCACAGAATGTCCATTTCCAACAAGGCTGGGAGGTCCTGGTGCAAAGCGTGACTCATAGCATAAGAAGATACAGCCTTCATCCTGAGGAGTTAATGTCCTACTTTCTATATCTAATGAATGAATTGATAATCCATGGGGTTATTTTAAATCTAAATGTCTCCTGCAGCAGAGGAGAGGTTACTACTATGCGTAAGCAGGGTAAAGTGTTTCATATATACTGGTTAGAAGCGGTTTACCCTACCACATAGAGGTAAAAGGGTGTTGTGTCAGCAGCTTTTCTGTATGACTGGATGTTGTCTGCAACACCAGTGATAATCCTTACTGCTGGGCCCCATTATAATGTATTTAATGCAAAGATTCCTCAAGTCTTCTAAACTTTATCAGTTTTTGGGGACTGTCTTGCTATGATTGAAAAGCTTGTTTGCAGTGAGGATAACAGCTGTTCAGCAGAGTACAGCATGTCTGTGGAACCTCAGGCAAGAGTACTGCATCAGCTGAAAAGACTTACAGATTGATTAATGAGGTAGGGTATATCTTAAAGTTATATTCAGACTCATTTATGTCCAAGACTACTTGATCAGCTTGTTTACAGGAACTTAATATGCAAAAGAACACCATGCCACAGGCTTGCTGTACAGCTTTTCTATTCTGAATTTACATCAGACTGCAACATTTGAATTATAAATTCTTAAAAAACAAACTGTGCTAAACCACCCATATATAATGCATGCAATACATGCATTGTAGTTTCAAAATAATTCTTTTTTAACTGCTGGTGGTGGGAGACAATTCTGGCTGTTTCCTTCCGAGTAGGTCATATTCAGGGCCTTGTAATAAGCTATGCTTGGGGATGTTTGAGCTGAATTTAAATGTTCAGAGCAGTAAGATAGTGATGTGGAAAATGCAGCACAATAAAATTCCAAGTATTAGGATAGACAGTATGAATAAGAACTGCAGCTATTAGTATTTGGGGAGCAGGTATTAGCAGGTGCTTTCATCCTACTTGAAACATAATTCTCAGTTTAGTGCTTTTGTTGCTGAGCAGCATTCTGCAATGCTAGATAATTTAGAGTGGTGTCAATTTTTGTCCTTGGATATAGGAGTAAAATTGACATGAGAAATCAAACAATTTCATATACTTTGGGAGGGATTTCTTGAACTTTTAATATTACTTATGATTTGAAATAATGTTTTTTGAGAGTATTGCATTCGTTAATTAGAAACATGCTTCTGTTGAGAATGAGACAAAACACAAGGCATTAATCTGTACTGACTTTTTTAACCTGGAAATCTTGTGAGGGAGTGCCAGAGAGGACTGTAGTTTTGCTAACTGTTTCATAACTACCTATTAGTTTTTGAACAGGGTCCTGAAGAGTTCCTGTTAATTAACTTTGTCTCTTCTTATGATCATTATTCAATGCTGAACAATATATTCCAGAATATCTAGAAGACTTTGCTAGACAATACCAACTGGACTGGGGAGGAATAGATTTGCACTGAGTAGAAATAAGTCACAAACTGAACAATAACTGTCAAGTTTGTGTCACCTGCAAATTTTAAAGAAATTAAAAAAATCATAATTATATAAAAATAGTGAATATAACAAGAACTCTAGGACTTTCTCAGGTGAATTCCTATTTTTACCATTATTTTCTATCTTTTGTTATCTGCTCCTGACCTGAAGTTGGTGCAGATTGTGTTTCTGTTGTTTGTTCATGATGGGGACATGTCCTCTTGTATGCTAGATCAGCTGTTCTTAAAGCAATTATATTGACTTGCCACAAATTGTTCCTAACAAATCTGTTGAGTCTTTGTTATCATTTTCTTTTTTATTATTTAAGGTGCTTAAAGACTGCGTGACTTATTGCTTGCTTACTATTTTGTCACAATCTCTTTTCAAATATCGACATTAGGCGGACTGGGCTGTAATGACCTTAAGTATTTTATTTGCCCTTTTCCACTGTTATGGGACCTTACTCCACCCTTACTTCCATGGAGTCTTCCTTAAGAGGTATTTAGGTTCCCAGATCCCAACAAAGCAACTGAAATGTGAAATAGGCACCTACATGTCTTTTCTGGGTCTATGACTGATCCCTGGTGTGTGAATGTACAGAATAGAGCTATTTCAGGAGAACTTGTACTTCCAGCAGTAATGAAAAATGCAGAGCACTTGAGTCAGCTGGACCCTTTTCAGGGATGCACCTGGGTCTGTTTTGTTGTTGGTCAGAAACATGCACTTCTGGAAAAAATAGTAGTCTTACGACTGTGGTACACAACTTTTTGCAAACATAACAAAATCTGAAAGTGTGTTCTGGTTTCCTTCCTAAAATCCATTGGAAGCCTGGCTGCAGCTTGAGTTCCCTGTTTTGTTTGCATAAATTCCTGTGACCTCTCCATTTTATTTTGCTGGTGTAATCATAGCATCAAAACTTTCCCCTTTCTTTCTACACTGCAAGATATTGCCACCTGGTGTGAATGTTCTATTTGACACAGCAAAAAAAGCAAATTATTATATATTTCTTGATTTGTATGTAAGTGCATACTTAAATGCATTCTTCAATTCTACAACTTCCATGTATTTTTTGACAGAGCTTTTTTATATCGTGCAGCTTTTAAAGCTTGTTTTAAGTCACACAGTAACAGTAAAAATCTATATAAGGAAGTCATTTGTGATACTGGGTACTTTTTAGTATGATCTAAGACACCAGTTAAATCTATTTGATAAGCTAAATGCAAAGGAAGTGAGTGCAATAGATCTAATGTTAGCTGAGTTCTGTAAAAGGAATAGTATTGGCCTGCCTAAGAAGTTATCTGTTCATCTGGAGAAAAATGAGAGTTAGAGGAATTGTAATGTGACTAAGGAGATGATTTAGGGAGACATGCCAACAGTCTTGGGAGAGAGAGTACAAAAATAGGAGGAATAGTAATAGTAGAGTTTTCCCAGTACTGCTTTGGAAACAAGGTTAATATTTTTATGGATGACTTCTGTCTGGAAAGAAGTGTGTTGATGAGATGTGTTCATGAGTTTAAGCTGGGAGATATTATCACTACAGAGGAGAATCAGAATGTCAGGTAGGAAGAAATGGATGGCTTTGGGGAACAGAATAAGAGAAAAGTGATGAAATACAATCAGGCAGGTTTCAAGACTGTGCATAATGGGAATTTTTTTTCTTTTTCTCCTGTGACCTGGGAGTTCTCAGCTGGAAATGGTAGAGGAAGATAAATCCAGCTACTAACTGTAAGTGTATTGCAGCTGTGAAAAAGCAAATGGAAGCCTGGGATGTCTCAGGTGAAATATTTGCCACAGAAGGGGAGAGTAAAGTTGTTTATCCAAACTGACTCCTTATCTTCAAAGAGGATAGAAATGTTCTGGAGCTTAAGCAGAGAAGTACCAGTACTTTGTGAGAGAGGAGAGCTCATCTTGTAAGAGAAGAGTAAAACCATTTGCTGTATTTAGACTAGCAAGACAAAAGCTATTTAAATAAAAAATAAAACCCAAGACAGTAGGTTTCAGTTTCTGTTTACTTAATCTTTACGAGGGCTGGGAAATAGCTGTTTCTGAAGAACAGCCAGCTGGTCCATTCACTTGTCCTGACCATCAGCCTTCAGAGTCTGAAGAATCTGGTAAGCAACCCTGGAGATGCAGCTGCTGGTGTTAGCATTTAGAGGAAACGGGTTCCAGTAGCATATCCTAATTTGAAGGGCTCATAAACGGCCTAACTCCTGCAGACTGCGAAAAGTCAAAGCCACAAGGTGGTGCTGACACTCCTTACCATGGCTGAAAGCACGCTCAAAAATGCAGAGCAACGTGCAGCAGTGATCAAAGTGTAACCAGTCAGATTTTCCATGGAGCTCTGTACATGTTAACCTGTGGCTCTTTTTGCTTGGCGTTCAGCTATAAGCGGATTGATGAAACTACAAAGTTAAGAAATAGAAAGAAACCACATCTGTTGTCTCTGATAGAATTTTCACTTCAATTTCCATAGTCTTTAACTGCCAAGGGAAAAAATCTGCTATAACTACAATGTTCCTGACTGCTTATGCTTCTCTGATTATTTTCTTTGTATGATTGCATTGAGGCAGGGACCATTTGGGGACATTTGTTTGGTATTCTCTGTACAATATCTTAAGAGGGAATGGAATAAAGATAGGTTTCTGTGGTTTATGTTTTCCTAGTAGAGTTCCTAGTGAGCTTTGTAAAGAGATAAAACACTGTTTGCAGAAATGTTATTTGGCAACTCTGAAATCAGCTAAACCCAAGAAACAATGCAGCCCAGCTGACAACTGCATAGACTTATTGCAGTGCCCTGACTGCCAACAGCCTGCCTTTGCTACTGTCCTGTCCTGTCTGCTAACACAGGGCATCATGTCTCTGTTCACTAATCAGTGTGGCCATGAAGAGGAGAGGTGTATCTTTCTCAGTTCTTTCATTCAGCAACCAGCAGCATCTCCCAGTGTTATGAATGGCAACTGCTATCTACTTTTCTCAGAATTAGGTGGGAGTGCAATTTGTTACAGAATGCTTTTCCTGCAATGCTATGTCATCTTTTTCTCTTGAAATGCAGTGTATGGATTTTTCCCCTGAATAAAATGAGGCTAAACGTGTTTAAGTCTAAACCTGAAGTGGCTAAAAAGCATATTGAGTTCATTAAGTATGATGAATTAGGATCTTAAAAGGAACAAGTATTTTGGTAATGTTAGTGTCCTTGCTGACTCTTGCGACACAGAGTGCTACTAAGTCTATAATGCCAAAGATCAAAATACTAGTACTTAACCTATTTCAAGGCTCTGGCTACCAATAGCATTGCGTTTATGATTCAAAGACGTTTAATATTGTTTACTTAAAATTCTGGCTTACATCAAGTGCACAGATCATTCTAAAAAATTCATGTTTAGAAGGAAGGGAAAAAAAATTGTGAAATTTCTGGAACCTTTTGACCTTATTGTAGGATCAAGCCTAGAAGACAACTGAGCTGTCTGGTTCTGATCTAGCAAAGCAGTTAAGTGTATGCTTAACACTGGACTTGGGAGCTGCCCCATTGAAATCAATTTATCTGTATTTCTGATGGTTCTTACCACTTACCAGTGAGAAACCAAAATTTGCCTGAGCACCATGACCTGATAGTTCCTGATATAACATGTGCATTTAGAAATGCTGACTGCAACTGATTGTGCTCTGTTGGTTGAAGGCTTTTAACACTGACAATGCTAACACACACCTCCTGTAGCACTGTATCAGTGTGCTTCAATTTTGTCTTTACAGAGCATCCTTGGAGCTCAAAGTACATTTACTCTCCAGCCTTCTCTTTTTGCTAATGCCTCTTTTGAAATTAATTACAAGTCCTGGCCTCTTGTTTTATCTAGAAAGTGGATATTTGCCCTTTTTGCTGTTCTGAGGTGGGTACATTATTGCACAAATTTAAATTGGAATCTGATGCTATCACCATTTGCACATTGCTGGTGCTTCATGTGAAGTTGAACTCAGGAGGGTCTGTAACACACAGTCTCCTCAAATTGCTCCTTAGCTAACACAGACTTGGATTTATAAATTTCCATTGCTTTTTGATTGCCTTATTCTTTCTTGAATATGTTTCCACAATGTCCGTTGACCACAGTTGATGCAGCAAGAATTTATTTGAATGCTGGATTTCATTTGGACTTCTTTTCTCTGGGTAATATTCTGGTTTTGTATGCCAGTCAGTTGAGGCAGAAAAGGGTTAGGATGGAGTTTGAGTCAGTAGCAGAAGAACCACTTTTTTACATAAGGATGTGTCTCTGTACCACTCTTCTTATTGCAGCCATCTAGTGCTAGAGAATCTTTAAGACCTAGTGCAAGAAGGAAATATTGAATTAGCTCTTTAAATATAACAGCTTACTGATGCTCTGCAAAACACCAGTCTGTTTCACTCTTCTGACAATTATATGTCTTTTTTTGTTATCAGTATACCTATCTTGTATGTTTTACAACAAAAATATTATTGTATAGTAAAAGAGAAACATAAATTATTATTTAATATTTTGTTGTTAACTTTACAGAACCAAAATAGGACATTTCCCAACTTTATCACCAGTAAGTGTATGCAAATAGAATGCTTTTTATTCTGTTGTTCATTAGAGGATATAGCACAGTTAAACCTTGAAATATTGTACCTGTAAGTAACTGATATATCCTTGTGCTGGAAAACCTATTAAAAAAATCTTTTAATAAAGCTCCTTTTGATAGTTATGTTAAAGAGAGTGAACCAGGAAAAAAAAACAAAAAACAAAAAACAAAGACTAATGTTGGAAAAGCACAAACATACACTAAAAAAAAAAAAGACATAAAAGCATAAACCACAGCTTTTTAAGTGAGCTTTTCTGATTGGATATGGATAATGAAGTCCTAGTCCTCTGAAAGACAAAGGACATGTATCAGAGTGTCAGATGTCAAGTGGGAAGTGCTCATATGTAGCACTGCAGTAGAAGATTGAGACAGAGAGCAAGAGCCATATGATTAAAACTGAATGAACTATGCACAGTATTTCCAGCAAAGCTGGAATTTATTGTCTTCCTTTGTCTTTAAAGCTTAGTTTAATATTACTTTTTTTGTTTCACATCACTCCTCTCATCCAAAGGAGGATAATCAACTTCCAGAAAAAAGCCTGGAGATGCCAATTTGAAAAGCAGACAATGCTGTCTGCTCTTTTATCTACTATATTTCCTTCTCTTTGCTTATTTTTCCTTCCATTTTTATATTTTTCTCTTCAGTCATTTCCTAATACTCATTACTTACCTCTGAAAATATCTTCCTACTTTCCTTCTCTTTCCTGCCCAGCTCTTTCTTCTGTGTACTTACTGTGAATTTGTCCTCCCTTTTCTACCTATTATTTTGCTTTTCTCATTTATAAAGTTTCAAGGAAAGAGCCACTTCCAGCTGTATGTGTCTCATTGCCCTTAGCCTGCTTCTGCTCAGCTCTGAGGAGAAGAGAGCTTGAGGAAGCTCCATGTAGCGTTTTCTCTCATGCTGACTGCTGCAAGAGAAGTGGTTTCCCACCCCCTAGCTCACAGGCAAGGTGCTTTGCTTAGCTTGTGGCTTTGGGAAACTGAAAGGTTAAAACTGAGACCAGTCAGGAGAGCAAAACATGGTGTTGTCTGTGGCTCTCACTTGGTCAGGATGGATGTCTATGCACTCATGGAGGTAGCAGGATACTGAACTGGCCAATTAGGACCTAGGGGAGAGTGGATTGCCATGATCCAGAGCCTGTAGCAAGCTTCCAGCTGCAAGCATCTGTTTCTATAATAGGTAAGCAGGGGGCATATTTGTCACTTGCTGATCTAGTCCAGTAGATTACAGAATCATAGAATGGTTTGGGTTGGAAGGGATCTTAAAGATCATCTAGTTCCAACCCCTGTGCCATAGGAATGGACCCCTTCCACTAAACCAGGTTGTGCAAGGCCCCACACAACCTGGTCTTGAAGACTTCCAGTGAGTGAACATCCACAGCTTCCCGGAGCAACCTGTACCAGTGTTTCACCACCTGATTTGTGCCTGAGTCTGATCAGTTTTAAAATTTTCATGGCACTTAATGTCTAAGCAATGTCTTTTGGTTGAGAAGACTGGGAAGCCTTTATTGTGGGGGACAAAAATCCTCGGGCAGAATTCCTAAGTCTACTGACATGCTCATAGTTGAATCCCAATTACCAGAGTGCAGGAAAGACGTTACTTTGAATTTTAGTTTGCAATTCAGGACTTCGTTTAAATTCTGTGGGAATCAATGGTAAGAACCACTTGTGCTGCAGTAGAAGGTAACCTAAGCAGGATGAACAAAATTGTTACTCAAATACAGCATAACATGTTTACACATTTTTACAACCACCCTCCTCTGCCTCTTGTCGCTTCATGTGTTTGCCTGTTGTACTGCTGTCTTTATAGAATAAGCCCTATTTTGTTGTCACGCAACTGCTTTCTCTCTGTGCTGTCTATGCTTCATTTTTGTCTGTTGTTTCCTACCCCTCTTGTTTCCCTAGAAATTAAGCTGAAATCCCCTGAAATGGTCACTTGCTCCCTGTTGTCTGCATAGGGAAGAAGAAAAGGGGAAAAAAAAAAGAAGAGTATTTCAGATAGCACTCTGGGCTTACAGAAATAATTGCTGCTTTGCAAATGACAAGTTCTCGAAGTCCCGTCATCTTTTCTAGTCAGGACTAAAAACTGCAAACACATTTCATGCACAAATACCTACATGTTTATTTCTTTTAAATACTTCCCCTGGGTGCTTCTTTATCCCTTGCCAAAAATACTGTCATTCACATCCCCGAAAAACTTCAGTCTTTAAGGTGAAAACATTGGAGAATGAAAATAAATTATTGCAGAATGAGTTTCCAGGGGAAAGGAAAGCATCAGTGCCACTCCATACATAAAGATAAGAACCTGTACCTGAAGCCTGTTGAAGATAGGCTTTTATTATGGTGTTTGGTTGGTTGGTTGGTTGGGTTTTTTTTCCACCTTAGGTATTACACCATGCCACCCTGTGGATGGTAGGTGAGGGAGTAAGAAACAGAAAGGTGGAGCCATTATCCAACTATTCTGCAAGGTCACAAGTGTATTGTTTGATAAGAGTCAGAGCAGAAATCAGACACCTCTACGTGATCTTCAGGATAGCAGGTTAAACAAAATATTATCTCCTCTGTTATTAGTGGAGCTGATGAATTAGTAGAGCTGTAGTTAGTAAACATCCTGTGTTACACTAGAGTAAAAGGCATCTTTATCATAATTTATGACCAAGCAATGAAGGTGTAACAGTAAAAATTTTTAGCTATATATTTAGCTGGGTTAAGTTATATAATAATCTCAAACGGAGACCGTAAGAGTATGAGGATGAAATTAAATGAGTCATTGTTAAAAATAGGATTTGGATTTGAATTAGATGTTGAGTGTGCCGGGCAGCTGAATAGAGGTTTAAATTTGCTGTGAAGAACAGATTGTGTCTGTACTATATAAATATTGAGTACTACATACATGTAAAGTGATTGGGGGTTACTGGTGATTTTAGTTGCTGGAAAAACTGCTTGGAAACTGAAATACTCTGGGAATTGTGTGTACTGTTGCAACTGGCACTGCAGTAGAAAGAAAAGCATCTGACTGGTCCAGTGATAGGTGCGTCCTCCTATGCAAGGAGATGAGGCACAACACTCTTTAATCTTTGTTTATAGTGCGTATCATGAGTGGCAAGTGATGAAGTAACTATATCAGCCAAGTGGAAACAGCAAAAGTAAAGAACAGCTATGTTGGTATATATAGGAAAACCTGAGCTCAATTTGATTTTAAGCTGTAGATGGTTAGAATGGAGTTTCACTCATTGCTAGGAGAATATGATTGTTCTATCCTAGAACCTTCTCTAGGGTGAGAGAAGAAGTGAACACTTAATGATGATAAAGATGTCAGGAAACTGTGACCTGTGGCTATTACTGGGGACAGAATGCTTCAGCAAGTGGACTACAAGTCTTTTAGTCTGAGCCAGCACACAAAATTTTAGATTATGTTCTTACATGATTTAAAGCTGCAGCATGGTGAGCATGAGCATGGGTTTACCTGTTTGTTACTGTCATCCAGATCACAGAATCACAGAATGTTAGGGGTTGGATGAGACCTCAAAGATCATCTAGTCCAGCCCCCCTGCCAGAGCAGGATCCCCTACAACAGACCACACAGAAATGCGTCCAGGGGGGTTTTGAATGTCTCCAAAGAAGGAGACTCCACAACCTCCCTGGGCAGCCTATTCCATGGCTCTGTGACCCTCGACATGAAAAAGTTTTTTCTAACATTTTTATGGAATCTGCTATGTTTCTTAAAAATTAAGTAACATTTTTATTATTATGAATTGATTATTTATCTGAAAGTAATTCAAGAACATTTTATTTTTTCCAAAGAAATGACATTTTAAAGACTGAAATCTTACTAAGAAAAATATATGAATTTTATAACTGTAGAGATAAAAATGATAAAATAAAAAATATTCCATATTGACAGACATGAAGACTAATGTGCTTAATACAGTGGAAAATAGGTAAGGTGCCTCTTATAAGCAGAAAAGATTTCACAGTATATTAGGAATTGAATTTTTACTTAAAACATATTGTTCTTTTATAGTTCCATGGTAGAAGTAGTATAATTTTCCATAATAAAGTTAAAAGCAGAAATATTCAGTAAATGTTTTTATCATGCTTTTAGGGGGAAAATAATATCATGACCTAGAATATTACCTGGAATACTCATTCCAGTACTCAATAGTTTCTAATTAGAAAACACAAAATTAATTTTTTTATAATCAGCAGAAACAATTTTTTTTAATGTGTTTTAAAAGAATTGGTTAAATTCCTACTCGACCTAAAAATATATATATATATATATATGTACACACTGAAAAATTGCAAAAGAATCATGTGACAGGCCAGAAATATCTAAACTTACCAAGATGACAACTAAGGATTTTTTTTTAAGTGTTCAATACATCAATGTAGAGGTTAAGCACCTGATAATTAATAACATTTCAATCTAATGGATAATAAAATTAGCAAAATGAGAAAGTTGAGGAATGTTCAAACTGAGCAGTACCAAGTACTAATTTTCTTCCATCACCTTCAGCCAAAATAAAATTGGCAGAAACTTCCCTGCTTTTTGTTGCTCTCCTCAAGCTCCTTAATACCAGGCACCAGAGCTGTAGTTGAACATATTGGGCAGGCTCCCAAGGACTCTGACCAAAGAGGAAAGGAGTGTTTCACACATATCTTACCTTTGTCGGGAAGGGGCTCCGGAGAGAAGAGAAGCACACCAGGGGGTCTGCCTGAAGAATCCGTTTATTGCAAAGTTTTACAGCCTTTTCTAGTAGACAAGAGACAGCCCCCCGAACCCCATAGGTTAACAAGCCTGTTTACACAACTAAGTAAAGTTACTGATTGGAAAAAGCCACTGTTCACGCTCTGTCCATGCGCCCTGCCAGCCTTGAGAATTGTTGTCCTCAGCTCTGCCAGTGTTCACATTCTTGTCCGGGCGAACCACCAGCAGAATTCACTACCTATAAACATTTGCTATTTGATAGATACTTTTGTGAATTTTCTCAGGCTTACGAGGAAAACCTCAGCCGTGCTGATTGTCCAAACTTTAGCAAAACATGCCATCCTGCTCTGCAAATCTTGATCCCACATGCCTTCTTGGTGATACTATTTCATTTTTGTCTGCTACATTTATTCTTCTTCTGCATGCAGGAGCAATCCTGACAGCATGAAGAAACAAAACACTTGTACCTAAATGACCCACAGAAAATTTAAACATCTCTCCCTGAAATCCTTGGTTTACTCCTTTATACTTAATGTTGCTTCTTGCCTCTCCTTTCTGCAACATGCCCTGTTCACAAATTCATGTGCTGATGTGCACTGCTGAGCTGTGACCTGCATGCTGGCAGGCTCTGTTGCACTTGCTAAATCCTTTACTTCTTTCTGATCAATACAGTTAATTTGAGACCCCACTAGTGAGATTGGTGCTTTATTAAATTCTGGGTATCACCTTTACTTTCCAGCTCAGGAATGTTGATTTGAATTGCTGCCCCATAAATTATTGGGAAGGAATAGAGAGAACAGCTCTGGACCACTTAGACACCATGCTCTTGGCTCTTTGTGGTAGTTTAAACCACTTTTATTGTTATGGGGCAGGCCCAGTAAAGGTGACGGAA